>NC_052337.1:576071-625494 GCF_016432855.1 Salvelinus namaycush | reverse complement strand
AGTAAGGGTAGACCAGGGAACATATCTATTAGTAAGGAGAGACCAGGGAACATATATATTAGTAAGGAGAGACCAGGGAACATATCTATTAGTAAGGGGAGACCAGGGAACATATCTATTAGTAAGGAGAGACCAGGGGGAAGTTGGAACATATCTATTAGTAAGGAGAGACCAGGGAACATATCTATTAGTAAGGAGAGACCAGGGGAAGTTGGAACATATCTATTAGTGAGGGGAGACCAGGGGAAGTTGGAACATATCTATTAGTGAGGGGAGACCAGGGAACATATCTATTAGTAAGGAGAGACCAGGGAACATATCTATTAGTAAGGGGAGACCAGGGGAAGTTGGAACATATCTATTAGTAAGGAGAGACCAGGGGGAAGTTGGAACATATCTATTAGTAAGGAGAGACCAGGGAACATATATATTAGTAAGGAGAGACCAGGGAACATATCTATTAGTAAGGAGAGACCAGGGGAAGTTAGAACATATATATTAGTGAGGAGAGACCAGGGGAAGTTGGAACATATCTATTAGTGAGGGGAGACCAGGGAACATATCTATTAGTAAGGAGAGACCAGGGGAAGTTGGAACATATCTATTAGTAAGGAGAGACCAGGGAACATATCTATTAGTAAGGAGAGACCAGGGAACATATCTATGATTATAGTTACAGACACATTCACATAAGAAAACAACGTTCCATTCTGTCCCCCTCCCCTTCTGATATTCTACATAGCACCACGTGGTTTAACAGATAAATTGACTTATGAAGACAAGCCTGACCTCTCCCCTCTCTGGCCCCAAGTTACTAATCCCTAGCTCAGAAGGGGAAAATGCACTGTAAACCCTATAGTCCAAAGGGCACCATTCTAATGACAAGTATCTCACAAGCATATGATGAAGATAACATCTTATCTATCTATGTTACTTAGCTAAATCTGATTCTGCCACGACATAGTATTATGGGAGTCTTGATGTAATTCAAGAAGTTCTCCTGGATACCACACCTTCCTCACCTCTGCCATGAAATCCTCCAGACAAACAACAAATGATGGATTGTTGCTCCCAAACATCCATTGCCCAGGATAGCCCGACATTAGCGTAATAATATATGCCATCTTAGATCGGAACGAAGATGGCTGTAGCTCAAACACAAGGGAGCACTGAGAAAGAAAACCCCGGCAGGTACCAGGATCCCCAGAGTATCGCTCCGGAGGTGTCACGCCCTGATCTTAGAGATCCTTATTATTCTCTATGTTTGGTTAGGTCAGGGTGTGACTCAGGTGGGAAAGTCTATGTTTTCTATTTCTTTGTTTTTGGCCGAGTGTGGTTCCCAATCAGAGGCAGCTGTCTATTGTTGTCTCTGATTGGGGGTCATATATAAGTTGCCATTTTCCTTTTGGGTTTTGTGGGATCTTGTTTTCTGTTTAGTATCTGAGCCTGACAGAACTGTGCGCTTTCGTTTCTTTTGTCTTTGTTATTTTGTTTTGGTGTCGTCAATAAAAATACGATGTACGCCTACCACGCTGCACCTTGGTCTGGTCATTCTACCACGCTGCACCTTGGTCTGGTCATTCTACCACGCTGCACCTTGGTCTGGTCATTCTACCACGCTGCACCTTGGTCTGGTCATTCTACCACGCTGCACCTTGGTCTGGTCATTCTACACACAAGAGTTGTTACAGGAGGAGATAAGAGGGGTTAAGAGAGTTAAGAGCCGGAGTAGGCTGTACAAACTCACCACTCATAGGGAAAAAGTTACTAGGTGGTTGGGGGTTCTCAGAGGTGGCCGGCTGCCTATGAGCTAAATACCTGATTTGCTCAATAATAGCCTTAAAGCCTTGGTCGTGGCGTTCCGTCCGGGAACGAAGACCTTACAGAAGGTCCTGTAGTAGCTCCTCATGCCTCCCAATGGTGGCTCCCTGCAGGGAGACAGCGTGGTGGAGCTGGTCCAAGTCTGCTGGGTCTGTCATGGCCAGTTCGTACTATAAGGGCTCAGGGCCAGAACCAGATGCAGACACGGGAGGCAGACACGGGAAGCAGATGTATTAGTACCAAAAGGGGAAGGCAAGAGAATGGATGTAGACAGGCAAAAGGTCAAGAGGTACAGAGGTGCAGAGTGGCAGGCAGGCTCAAGGTCAGGGCAGGCAGACTGGTCAGGCCGGCCGTGTACAGAGTCCAGAAAACAGGCAAGGGTCAAAACTGGGAGGACTAGCAGACGAGAGAATATCAAAAGCAGGAGCACGGGAAAAACACGCTGGACTTGAAACAGACAAGACGAACTGGCACAGAGAGACAGGAAACACAGGGATAAATACAGTGGCACAGAGAGACAGGAAACACAGGGATAAATACACAGAGAGACAGGAAACACAGGGATAAATACACTGGCACAGAGATACAGGAAACACAGGGATAAATACACATAGAGACAGGAAACACAGGGATAAATACACTGGTACAGAAAGACAGGAAACACAGGGATAAAGACACTGGTACAGAGAGACAGGAAACACAGGGATAAATACACTGGGGAAAATAAGTGACACCTGGAGGGGGTAGAGACAATCACAAGGACAGGTGAAACAGATCAGGGCGTGACACATCCCAACATCAACTGTTCAGAGGAGACTGCGTGAATCAGTCCTTCATGGTCGAATTGCTGCAAAGAAACCGCTACTAAAGGACACCAATAAGAAGAAGAGACTTGCTTGGGCCAAGAAACACGAGCAATGAACATTAGACCGGTGGAAATCTATCTTTTGGTCCGACAAGTCCAAACTTGAGATTTTTGGTTCCAACCACCGTGTCTTTGTGAGACGCAGAGTAGGTGAACGGATGATATCCGGATGTATGGTTCCCACGTGAAGCATGGAGGAAGACGTGTGACGGTGTGTGGTGCTTTGCTGGTGACACTGTGATTTAAATCTGTGATTTATTTAGATTTCAAGGCACAATTAACCAGCGTCAAAAACACAGGATTCTGCAGCGATACGCCATCCAATCCAGTTTGCACTTTTTTGGCTACTACTACTGTTATTTCATAGTTTTGATGTCTTCACTATTAGTCAGCAACATAGAAAACCTTTGAATGAGTAGCTGTGTCCAAACTTTTGACTAGTACTGTAGATTCTGTATAGAAATTCTGTATAGAGAGGATGCATATAAATTATGTGTAGAGGTGCTGTATGGATTTATAGAGCTAGTGTTAATCAAACAATGAAATGGAACACCGGATTACAACATCTCCATGGTCGGAAATAGATGAGTCAGTGAGTCACCATAGCTTGTCTTTGTTCCTAGTTCTTCCCGTCTGTGTACTGATGCCGTAGTCTAATCTAATTCTATGGCTGTGGCCTACCTGCTGTTTGTAACATTAGCCAGAAATCATTTGCTACATCTCAGACACACAACTGATGATTCTGTGTGAAAGGGACCAGCTGTGGATGTTGCTGTATAGTTATTAATACTATATTGCTCATTCAATGAAAGATACAGGAGACTAGATGGATGAGAGGGGAGATGAAGTGGAGTACAGTACAGAGGGATGGGTTTCTTCACACTGACTGCCTGTGACAGTCAGCCAGCCGGCCAGCTCCTCTCTCCCTCTATCTCTCACTTCTCACTCTCCAGAGGCACGAAAGCCATGGAGGAGAAGAACAAGAGAATAACATTGTTCACTACATTATTCATCCTGTCAGGAGGTCAACTTGACATTATTCACCCTGTCAGGAGGTCAATTTGACATTATTCACCCTGTCAGGAGGTCAACTTGACATTATTCATCCTGTCAGGAGGTCAACTTGACATTATTCACCCTATCAGGAGGTTAACTTGACATTATTCACCCTGTCAGGAGGTCAACTTGACATTATTCATCCTGTCAGGAGGTCAACTTGACATTATTCATCCTGTCAGGAGGTCAACTTGACATTATTCATCCTGTCAGGAGGTCAACTTGACATTATTCATCCTGTCAGGAGGTCAACTTGACATTATTCACCCTGTCAGGAGGTCAACTTGACATTATTCACCCTGTCAGGAGGTCAACTTGACATTATTCATCCTGTCAGGAGGTCAACTTGACATTATTCACCCTGTCAGGAGATCAGCTTGACATTATTCACCCTGTCAGGAGGTCAGCTTGACATTATTCACCCTGTCAGGAGGTCAACTTGACATTATTCATCCTGTCAGGAGGTCAACGTGACATTATTCACCCTGTCAGGAGGTCAACTTGACATTATTCATCCTGTCAGGTGGTCAACTTGACATTATTCACCCTGTCAGGAGGTCAACTTGACATTATTCACCCTGTCAGGAGGTCAACGTGACATTATTCACCCTGTCAGGAGGTCAACGTGACATTATTCACCCTGTCAGGAGGTCAACTTGACATTATTCATCCTGTCAGGTCAACTTGACATTATTGATCCTGTCAGGAGGTCAACTTGACATTATTCATCCTGTCAGGAGGTCAACTTGACATTATTCACCCTGTCAGGAGGTCAACTTGACATTATTCACCCTGTTAGGAGATCAACTTGACATTATTCACCCTGTCAGGAGGTCAACTTGACATTATTCATCCTGTCAGGAGGTCAACTTGACATTATTCACCCTGTCAGGAGGTCAACTTGACATTATTCATCCTGTCAGGAGGTCAACTTGACATTATTCATCCTGTCAGGAGGTCAACTTGACATTATTCACCCAGTCAGGAGGTCAACTTGACATTATTCACCCTGTCAGGAGGTCAACTTGACATTATTCATCCTGTCAGGAGGTCAACTTGACATTATTCACCCTGTCAGGAGGTCAACTTGACATTATTCACCCTGTCAGGAGGTCAACTTGACATTATTCATCCTGTCAGGAGGTCAACTTGACATTATTCACCCTGTCAGGAGGTCAACTTGACATTATTCACCCTGTCAGGAGGTCAACTTGACATTATTCACCCTGTCAGGAGGTTAACTTGACATTATTCACCTTGTCAGGAGGTCAACTTGACATTATTCACCCTGTCAGGAGGTCAACTTGACATTATTCACCCTGTCAGGAGGTTAACTTGACATTATTCACCCTGTCAGGAGGTCAACTTGACATTATTCAACCTGTCAGGAGGTCAACTTGACATTATTCACCCTATCAGGAGATCAACTTGACATTATTCATCCTGTCAGGAGGTCAACTTGACATTATTCACCCTGTCAGGAGGTCAACTTGACATTATTCACCCTGTCAGGAGGTCAACTTGACATTATTAACCCTGACAGGAGGTCAACTTGACATTATTCACCCTGTCAGGAGGTCAACTTGACATTATTCACCCTGTCAGGAGGTTAACTTGACATTATTCACCTTGTCAGGAGGTCAACTTGACATTATTCACCCTGTCAGGAGGTCAACTTGACATTATTCACCCTGTCAGGAGGTCAACTTGACATTATTCATCCTGTCAGGAGGTCAACTTGACATTATTCATCCTGTCAGGTCAACTTGACATTATTCACCCTGTCAGGAGGTCAACTTGACATTATTCACCCTGTCAGGAGGTCAACGTGACATTATTCACCCTGTCAGGAGGTCAACTTGACATTATTCATCCTGTCAGGAGGTCAACTTGACATTATTCATCCTGTCAGGAGGTCAACTTGACATTATTCATCCTGTCAGGAGGTCAACTTGACATTATTCATCCTGTCAGGAGGTCAACTTGACATTATTCACCCTGTCAGGAGGTCAACTTGACATTATTCACCCTGTCAGGAGGTCAACTTGACATTATTCACCCTGTCAGGAGGTCAACTTGACATTATTCATCCTGTCAGGAGGTCAACTTGACATTATTCATCCTGTCAGGAGGTCAACTTGACATTATTCATCCTGTCAGGAGGTCAACTTGACATTATTCACCCTGTCAGGAGGTCAACGTGACATTATTCATCCTGTCAGGAGGTCAACGTGACATTATTCATCCTGTCAGGAGGTCAACTTGACATTATTCACCCTGTCAGGAGGTCAACTTGACATTATTCATCCTGTCAGGAGGTCAACTTGACATTATTCATCCTGTCAGGAGGTCAACTTGACATTATTCATCCTGTCAGGAGGTCAACTTGACATTATTCACCCAGTCAGGAGGTCAACTTGACATTATTCACCCTGTCAGGAGGTCAACTTGACATTATTCATCCTGTCAGGAGGTCAACTTGACATGATTCACCCTGTCAGGAGATCAGCTTGACATTATTCACCCTGTCAGGAGGTCAACTTGACATTATTCACCCTGTCAGGAGGTCAACTTGACATTATTCATCCTGTCAGGAGGTCAACTTGACATTATTAACCCTGACAGGAGGTCAACTTGACATTATTCACCCTGTCAGGAGGTCAACTTGACATTATTCACCCTGTCAGGAGGTTAACTTGACATTATTCACCTTGTCAGGAGGTCAACTTGACATTATTCACCCTGTCAGGAGGTCAACTTGACATTATTCATCCTGTCAGGAGGTCAACTTGACATTATTCACCCTGTCAGGAGGTCAACGTGACATTATTCACCCTGTCAGGAGGTCAACGTGACATTATGCACCCTGTCAGGAGGTCAACTTGACATTATTGATCCTGTCAGGAGGTCAACTTGACATTATTCACCCTGTCAGGAGGTCAACTTGACATTATTCAACCTGTCAGGAGGTCAACTTGACATTATTCACCCTATCAGGAGATCAACTTGACATTATTCATCCTGTCAGGAGGTCAACTTGACATTATTCATCCTGTCAGGAGGTCAACTTGACATTATTCACCCTGTCAGGAGGTCAACTTGACATTATTCACCCTGTCAGGAGGTCAACTTGACATTATTCACCCTGTCAGGAGGTCAACTTGACATTATTCACCCTGTCAGGAGGTCAACTTGACATTATTCATCCTGTCAGGAGGTCAACTTGACATTATTCACCCTGTCAGGAGGTCAACTTGACATTATTTACCCTGTCAGGAGGTCAACTTGACATTATTCACCCTGTCAGGAGGTCAACTTGACATTATTCATCCTGTCTGGAGGTCAACGTGACATTATTCACCCTGTCAGGAGGTCAACTTGACATTATTCACCCTGTCAGGAGGTCAACTTGACATTATTCACCCTGTCAGGAGGTCAACTTGACATTATTCATCCTGTCAGGAGGTCAACTTGACATTATTCACCCTGTCAGGTCAACTTGACATTATTCACCCTGTCAGGAGGTCAACTTGACATTATTCACCCTGTCAGGAGGTCAACGTGACATTATTCACCCTGTCAGGAGGTCAACTTGACATTATTCATCCTGTCAGGAGGTCAACTTGACATTATTCATCCTGTCAGGAGGTCAACTTGACATTATTCATCCTGTCAGGAGGTCAACTTGACATTATTCATCCTGTCAGGAGCTCAACGTGACATTATTCACCCTGTCAGGAGGTCAACTTGACATTATTCACCCTGTCAGGAGGTCAACTTGACATTATTCATCCTGTCAGGAGGTCAACTTGACATTATTCATCCTGTCAGGAGGTCAACTTGACATTATTCACCCAGTCAGGAGGTCAACTTGACATTATTCACCCTGTCAGGAGGTCAACTTGACATTATTCATCCTGTCAGGAGGTCAACTTGACATTATTCACCCTGTCAGGAGGTCAACTTGACATTATTCACCCTGTCAGGAGGTCAACTTGACATTATTCACCCTGTCAGGAGGTCAACGTGACATTATTCACCCTGTCAGGAGGTCAACTTGACATTATTCATCCTGTCAGGAGGTCAACTTGACATTATTCACCCTGTCAGGAGGTCAACTTGACATTATTCACCCTGTCAGGAGGTCAACTTGACATTATTCATCCTGTCAGGAGGTCAACGTGACATTATTCATCCTGTCAGGAGGTCAACTTGACATTATTCACCCTGTCAGGAGGTCAACTTGACATTATTCACCCTGTCAGGAGGTCAACTTGACATTATTCATCCTGTCAGGAGGTCAACTTGACATTATTCACCCTGTCAGGAGATCAACTTGACATTATTCACCCAGTCAGGAGGTCAACTTGACATTATTCACCCTGTCAGGAGGTCAACTTGACATTATTCACCCTGTCAGGAGGTCAACTTGACATTATTCACCCTGTCAGGAGGTCAACTTGACATTGTTCATCCTGTTAGGAGGTAAATGTTACATCTTCGAACCCCCCTCTTCGGAGGACAAAAGTAACTGTTACAAATCAATGTTTACATACATGGTGATTTTTTACATAATATCACATAACATACTTTTCTGACATACAAGTTATATAACATCTGTATTCATAGTTCTCAGGCATGTCCAGTAGACATGATATACACTGAGTGGACAAAACATTAGGGACACCGGCTCTTTCCTTGACATAGACTGACCAGGTGAATCCAGATGAATATATATAATCCCTTATTAATGTCACTTGTTACAGTGCCTTGCAAAAGTATTCAACCCCTTTGGCGTTTTTCTGATTTGGATGCATTACAACATTTAAATGGATTTTCATTTGGATTTCATGTAATGGACATTCACCAAATAGTACAAATAGGTGAAGTGAAATGAAAAAATAACTTGTTTCAAAAAATTTAAATTTAAATTAAAAACGGAGAAGTCGTGCGTGCATATGTATTCACCCCCTTTGCTATGAAGCCCCTAAATAAGATCTGGTGCAACCAATTACCTTCAGAAGTCACATAATTAGTTAAATTAAGTCCTGTGTGCAATCTAAGTGTTACAAGATCTCAGTATATACAGTGGGGAGAACAAGTATTTGATACACTGCCGATTTTGCAGGTTTTCCTACTTACAAAGCATGTAGAGGTCTGTCATTTTTATCATAGGTACACTTCAACTGTGAGAGACGGAATCTAAAACAAAAATCCAGAAAATCACATTGTATGATTTTTAAGTAATTAATTTGCATTTTATTGCATGACATAGGTATTTGATACATCAGAAAAGCAGAACTTAATATTTGGTACAGAAACCTTTGTTTGCAATTACAGAGATCATAAGTTTCCTGTAGTTCTTGACCAGGTTTGCACACACTGCAGCAGGGATGTTGGCCCACTCCTCCATACAGACCTTCTCCAGATCCTTCAGGTTTCGGGGCTGTCGCTGGGCAATACGGGCTTTCAGTTCCCTCCAAAGATTTTATATTGGGTTCAGGTCTGGAGACTGGCTTGGCCACTCCAGGACCTTGAGATGCTATATATGCATATATTATTACTATTGGATAGAAAACACTCTGCAGTTTCTAAAACTGTTTGAATTATGTCTGTGAGTATAACAGAACTCATATGGCAGGCAAACTTCCAAACAGGAAGTGGAAATTCTGAGGCTGGTTGATTTTCAACTCATCGCCTATTCACATCCCAGTAAGATATGGATCTGTTCGCACTTCCTACGCCTTCCACTAGATGTCAACAGTCTGTAGAACTTTGAATGAAGCCTCTAGTGTGATGTGGGGCCGGATGGCAGCTATTTGAGTCAGTGGTCTGGCAGAATGCAAGCTGGTCATGCGCATTCCTCATGATATCGCCTTGCGTTCCATTACTTCTATTACTTCTGTAGACACAAAGGAAAGCTCCGGTTGGAACGTTATTGGATATATATGATAACTACATCCTGAAGATTGATTCTTTACTTAGTTAGACCAGTTTATTCGACCTGTAATATAACTTTTTTGAAGTTTTCGTCCGAGTTCACCTGGACCGGCGCCAGCGTTTGGACATGTGAACTAAACGTGCTAGCAAAAGTAGCTACTTGGACATAAATAATTGACATTATCGAACAAAACAACAATTTAATGTGGAACTAGGATTCCTGGGAGTGCATTCTGATGAAGATCATCAAAGGTAAGGGAATATTTATGATGTAATTTTGTATTTCTGTTGACTCCAACATGGCGGAGAAATGTTGTGTATATCTGAGCGCCGTCTCAGATTATTGCATGGTGTGCTTTTTCCGTAAAGTTTTTTTGAAATCTGACACAGCGGTTGCATTAAGAACAAGTGTATCTTTAATTCTAAGTAAAACATGTATCTTTCATCAAAGTGTATGATGAGCATTTCTGTTATTAGATGTGGCTCTCTGCAATTTCTCCGGATATTTTGGAGGCATTTCTGAACATGGCGCCAATGTAAACTGAGATTTTTGTATATAAATATGCACATTATCGAACAAAACATACATGTATTGTGTAACATGATGTCCTATGAGTGTCATCTGATGAAGATCATCAAAGGTTACTGATTCATTTTATCTTGGTCACACTTGGCGGTGATCTAACAAAGATATATGTTGTGTTTTAGATTTTTTTTTTTAATCGGACACGATGGGTAGATTAACAAGATGTTTATCTTTCATTTGCTGTATTGGACTTGTTAATGTGTGAAAGTTACATATTTTAAAAAATATATATATTTTTTGCATTTCCCGCGCTGCCTTTTCAGCGGAATGTTGTGGGGGGGTTCCGCTACCTAGAAAGGTCACATCAGAATCCAGTTTGTTTTATTCACTGCTTTAGCACACACTCCGCCAACCCGGATGTTCTAGCCGTATCCTGGCTTAGGAAGGCCACCAAAAATTCTGAAATTTCCATCCAGTTGCAATCTACTGCAGAGACAGCCTGCAGAGTTCTGTCATATCATCCAGGTCTATGCCCAAACAGTTCGAGCTTCTGCTTTGAAAAATCCACCTTCCAGAAATAAGTCTCTCGCTGTTGCCGCTTGTTATAGACCCCCCCTCAGCCCCCAGCTGTGCCCTGGACACCATTTGTGAATTGATTGCCTCCCCATCTATCTTCTGAGTTCGTACTGTTAGGTGACCTAAAGTGGGATATGCTTAACACCCCGGCCATTCTACAATCTAAGCTAGATGCCCTCAATGTCACACAAATTATCAAGGAACCTTCCAGGTACAACCCTAAATCTGTAAACGGGCACCCTCATAGATATCATCCTGACCAACTTGCCCTCTAAGTACACCTCTACTGTCTTCAACCAGGATCTCAGCGATCACTGCCTCATTGCCTGCGTCCGAAATGGGTCCGCGGTCAAATGACCACCCCTCATCACTGTTAAACGCTCCCTAAAACACTTCAGCGAGCAGGCCTTTCTAATCAACCTGGCCCAGGTGTCTTGGAAGGATATTGACCTCATTCCGTCAGTCGAGGATGCCTGGTTGTTCTTTAAAAGTGCTTTCCTCACCATCTTAAATATGCATGCCCCATTCAAAAAATGTAGAACTAAGAACAGATATAGCCCTTGGTTCACTCCAGACCTGATTGCCCTTGACCATTACAAAAACATCCTGTGGCGTACTGCATTAGCATCGAAAAGCCCTCATGATATGCAACTTTTCAGGGAAGTCAGGAACCAAAATACACAGTCAATTAGGAAAGCTAAGGCTAGCTTTTTCAAAGAGAAATTTACATCATGTAGCGCTAATTCCAAAGAATTTTGGGACACTGACCATGGAGAATAAGAGCACCTCCTCCCAGCTGCCCACTGCACTGAGGCTAGGAAACACTGTCACAACCAATAAATCTACGGTAATCAAGAATTTCAATAAGCACTTTTCTACGGCTGGCCATTCTTTCCAATCTGGACCCTCTCTATCTAAAATTATCCGCTGCAATTGTTGCAACCCCTATTACTAGCCTGTTCAACCTCTCTTTCTTATCGTCTGAGATCCCTAAAGATTGGAAAGCTGCCGCGGTCATCCCCCTCTTCGAAGGGGGAGACACTCTAGACCCAAACTGTGACAGACCTACATCCATCCTGCCCTGTCTTTCTAAAATCTTCGAAAGCCAAGTTAACAAACAGATCACCAACCATTTCGAATCCCACCGTACCTTCTCCGCTATGCAATCTGGTTTCCGAGCTGGTCATGGGTGCACCTCAGCCACGCTCAAGGTCCTAAACGACATCATAACTGCCATCAATAAAAGACAGTACTGTGCAGCCGTATTCTTTGACCTGGACAAGGCTTTCGACTGTCAATCACCGCATTCTTATCGGCAGACTCAATAGCCTTGGTATGTCAAATGACTGCCTCGCCTGGTTCCCCAACTACTTCTCAGATAGAGTTCAGTGTGTCAAATCGGAGGGCCTGTTGTCCGGATCTCTGGCGGTCTCTATGGGGGTGCCACAGGATTCAAATCTCAGGCTGACTCTTTTCTCTGTATACATCAATGATGTCGCTCTTGCTGCTGGTGATTCTCTGATCCACCTCTACGCTGACGACACCCTTCTGTATACATCTGGCCCTTCTTTGGACAATGTGTTTTAATAAACCTCCAAACGAGCTTCAATACCATACAACACTTCTTCTGTGGCCTCCAACTGCTCCTAAATACTAGTAAAACTAAATGCATGCTCTTCAACCGATTGCTGCCCGCACCCGCCCGCCCAACTAGCATCACTACTCTGGACGGTTCTGACTTAGAATATGTGGACAACTACAAATACCTAGGTGACTGGTTAGACTGTAAACACTCCTTCCAGACTCACATTAAGCATCTCCAATCCAAAATTAAATCTATAATTGGTTTCCTATTTTGAAACAAAGCCTCCTTCACTCATGCTGCCAAACTTACCCTCGTAAAACTGACTATCCTACCGATCCTTGACTTCGTCGATGTCATTTACAAAATAGCCTCCAACACTCTACTCAATAAATTGGATGTAGTCTATCACAGTGCCATCCGTTTTGTCACCAAAGACACCACTGCGACGTGTATGCTCTCGTTGGCTGGCCCTCACAACATATTCGTCGCCAAACCCACTGGCTCCAGGTCATCTATAAGTCTTTGCTAGGTAAAGCTCCGCCTTATCTCAGCTCACTGGTCAATATAGCAGCACCCACCTGTAGCAGGGACGGTGGTCAGGCACTAGGGATGGAGGTGTGACCAGGCACTAGGGATGGAGGTGTGACCAGGTACTAGAGATGGAGGTGTGACCAGGTACTAGAGATGGAGGTGTGACCAGGTACTAGGGATGGAGGTGTGACCAGGTACTAGAGATGGAGGTGTGACCAGGTACTAGAGATGGAGGTGTGACCAGGTACTAGGGATGGAGGTGTGACCAGGCACTAGGGATGGAGGTGTGACCAGGTACTAGGGATGGAGGTGTGACCAGGTACTAGGGATGGAGGTGTGACCAGGTACTAGGGATGGAGGTATGACCAGGTACTAGGGATGGAGGTGTGACCAGGTACTAGGGATGGAGGTGTGACCAGGTACTAGGGATGGAGATGTGACCAGGTACTAGGGATGGAGGTGTGACCAGGTACTAGAGATGGAGGTGTGACCAGGTACTAGGGATGGAGGTGTGACCAGGTACTAGGGATGGAGGTGTGACCAGGTACTAGGGATGGAGGTGTGACCAGGTACTAGAGATGGAGGTGTGACCAGGTACTAGAGATGGAGGTGTGACCAGGTACTAGAGATGGAGGTGTGACCAGGTACTAGAGATGGAGGTGTGACCAGGTACTAGGGATGGAGGTGTGACCAGGTACTAGGGATGGAGGTGTGACCAGGTACTAGGGATGGAGGTGTGACCAGGTACTAGAGATGGAGGTGTGACCAGGTACTAGAGATGGAGGTGTGACCAGGTACTAGGGATGGAGGTGTGACCAGGTACTAGAGATGGAGGTGTGACTAGGGATGGAGGTGTGACCAGGTACTAGGGATGGAGGTGTGACCAGGTACTAGGGATGGAGGTGTGACCAGGTAATAGAGATGGAGGTGTGACCAGGTACTAGGGATGGAGGTGTGACCAGGTACTAGGGATGGAGGTGTCACCAGGTACTAGGGATGGGGGTGTGACCAGGTACTAGGGATGGAGGTGTGACCAGGTACTAGAGATGGAGGTGTGACCAGGTACTAGAGATGGAGGTGTGACCAGGTACTAGGGATGGAGGTGTGACCAGGTACTAGGGATGGAGGTGTGACCAGGTACTAGGGATGGAGGTGTGACTAGGTACTAGGGATGGAGGTGTGACCAGGTACTAGGGATGGAGGTGTCACCAGGTACTAGGGATGGGGGTGTGACCAGGTACTAGGGATGGAGGTGTGACCAGGTACTAGGGATGGAGGTGTGACCAGGTACTAGGGATGGAGGTGTGACCAGGTACTAGGGATGGAGGTGTGACCAGGTACTAGGGATGGAGGTGTGACCAGGTACTAGGGATGGAGGTGTGACCAGGTACTAGAGATGGAGGTGTGACCAGGCACTAGGGATGGAGGTGTGACCAGGTACTAGGGATGGAGGTGTGACCAGGTACTAGGGATGGAGGTGTGACCAGGCACTAAGGATGGAGGTGTGACCAGGTACTAGGGATGGAGGTGTGACCAGGCACTAGGGATGGAGGTGTGACCAGGTACTAGGGATGGAGGTGTGACCAGGTACTAGGGATGGAGGTGTGACCAGGTACTAGGGATGGAGGTGTGACCAGGTACAAGGGATGGAGGTGTGACCAGGTACTAGGTACTAGGGATGGAGGTGTGACTAGGTACTAGGGATGGAGGTGTGACCAGGTACTAGGGATGGAGGTGTGACCAGGTACAAGGGATGGAGGTGTGACCAGGTACTAGGGATGGAGGTGTGACCAGGTACTAGGGATGGAGGTGTGACCAGGTACTAGGAATGGAGGTGTGACCAGGTACTAGGGATGGAGGTGTGACCAGGTACTAGGGATGGAGGTGTGACCAGGTACTAGGGATGGAGGTGTGACCAGGTACTAGGGATGGAGGTGTGACCAGGTACTAGGGATGGAGGTGTGACTAGGCACTAGGGATGGAGGTGTGACCAGGTACTAGGGATGGAGGTGTGACTAGGGATGGAGATGTGACCAGGTACTGGGGATGGAGGTGTGACCAGGTACTAGGGATGGAGGTGTGACCAGGTACTAGGGATGGAGGTGTGACCAGGTACTAGGGATGGAGGTGTGACTAGGTACTAGGGATGGAGGTGTGACCAGGTACTAGGGATGGAGGTGTGACCAGGCACCAGGGATGGAGGTGTGACTAGATACTAGGGATGGAGGTTTGACTAGGTTCTAGGGATGGAGGTGTGACCATGTACTAGGGATGGAGGTGTCACCAGGTACTAGGGATGGAGGTGTGACCAGGTACTAGGGATGGAGGTGTGACCAGAAACTAGGGATGGAAGTGTGACCAGGTACTAGGGATGGAGGTGTCACCAGGTACTAGGGATGGAGGTGTGACCAGGTACTAGGGATGGAGGTGTGACCAGGTACTAGGGATGGAGGTGTCACCAGGTACTAGGGATGGAGGTGTCACCAGGTACTAGGGATGGAGGTGTGATCAGGTTCTAGGGATGGAGGTGTGACCAGGCACCAGGGATGGAGGTGTGACTAGGTACTAGGGATGGAGGTGTCACCAGGTACTAGGGACGGAGGTGTGACCAGGCACCAGGGATGGAGGTGTGATCAGGTTCTAGGGATGGAGGTGTCACCAGGTACTAGGGACGGAGGTGTGACCAGGCACCAGGGATGGAGGTGTGACTAGGTACTAGGGATGGAGGTGTCACCAGGTACTAGGGATGAAGGTGTGACCAGGTACTATGGATGGAGGTGTGACCAGGTACTAGAGATGGAGGTGTGACCAGGTACTAGAGATGGAGGTGTGACCAGGTACTAGAGATGGAGGTGTGACCAGGTACTAGGGATGGAGGTGTGACCAGGTACTAGGGATGGAGGTGTGACCAGGCACTAGGGATGGAGGTGTGACCAGGTACTAGGGATGGAGGTGTGACCAGGTACTAGGGATGGAGGTGTGACCAGGTACTAGGGATGGAGGTGTGACCAGGTACTAGGGATGGAGGTGTGACCAGGTACTAGGGATGGAGGTGTGACCAGGTACTAGGGATGGAGGTGTGACCAGGTACAAGGGATGGAGGTGTGACCAGGTACTAGGTACTAGGGATGGAGGTGTGACTAGGTAGTAGGGATGGAGGTGTGACCAGGTACTAGGGATGGAGGTGTGACCAGGTACAAGGGATGGAGGTGTGACCAGGTACTAGGTACTAGGGATGGAGGTGTGACCAGGTACTAGGGATGGAGGTGTGACCAGGTACTAGGGATGGAGGTGTGACCACGTACTAGGGATGGAGGTGTGACCAGGTACTAGGGATGGAGGTGTGACCAGTTACTAGGGATGGAGGTGTGACCAGGTACTAGGGATGGAGGTGTGACCAGGTACTAGGGATGGAGGTGTGACTAGGCACTAGGGATGGAGGTGTGACCAGGTACTAGGGATGGAGGTGTGACTAGGTACTAGGGATGGAGGTGTGACTAGGCACTAGGGATGGAGGTGTGACCAGGTACTAGGGATGGAGGTGTGACTAGGGATGGAGATGTGACCAGGTACTGGGGATGGAGGTGTGACCAGGTACTAGGGATGGAGTTGTGACCAGGTACTAGGGATGGAGGTGTGACGAGGTACTAGGGATGGAGGTGTGACCAGGTACTAGGGATGGAGGTGTGACCAGGTACTAGGGATGGAGGTGTGACCAGGTACTAGGGATGGAGGTGTGACCAGGTACTATGGATGGAGGTGTGACCAGGTACTAGGGATGGAGGTGTGACCAGGCACCAGGGATGGAGGTGTGACTAGGTACTAGGGATGGAGGTGTCACCAGGTACTAGGGACGGAGGTGTGACCAGGCACCATGGATGGAGGTGTGACTAGGTACTAGGGATGGAGGTGTGACTAGGTACTAGGGATGGAGGTGTGACCAGGTACTAGGGATGGAGGTGTCACCAGGTACTAGGGATGGAGGTGTGACCAGGTACTAGGGATGGAGGTGTGACCAGGCACTAGGGATGGAAGTGTGACCAGGTACTAGGGATGGAGGTGTCACCAGGTACTAGGGATGGAGGTGTGACCAGGTACTAGGGATGGAGGTGTGACCAGGTACTAGGGATGGAGGTGTCACCAGGTACTAGGGACGGAGGTGTAACCAGGCACCAGGGATGGAGGTGTGATCAGGTTCTAGGGATGGAGGTGTCACCAGGTATTAGGGACGGAGGTGTGACCAGGCACCAGGGATGGAGGTTTGACTAGGTACTAGGGATGGAGGTGTGTCACCAGGTATTAGGGATGGAGGTGTGACCAGGCACTAGGGATGGAGGTGTGACTAGGTACTAGGGATGGAGGTGTGACCAGGTACTAGGGATGGAGGTGTGACCAGGTACTAGGGATGGAGGTGTCACCAGGTACTAGGGATGGAGGTGTCACCAGGTTCTACGGATGGAGGTGTGACCAGGTTCTAGGGATGGAGGTGTGATCAGGTTCTAGGGATGGAGGTGTCACCAGGTACTAGGGATGGAGGTGTCACCAGGTACTAGGGATGGAGGTGTGACCAGGTACTAGGGACAGAGGTGTCACCAGGTACTAGGGACAGAGGTGTCACCAGGTACTAGGGATGGAGGTGTCACCAGGTATTAGGGACAGAGGTGTGACTAGGTACTAGGGATGGAGGTGTGACTAGGTACTAGGGACGGAGGTGTGACCAGGTACTAGGGACAGAGGTGTGACCAGGTACTAGGGATGGAGGTGTGACCAGGTACTAGGGATGGAGGTGTGACCAGGCACTAAGGATGGAGGTGTGACCAGGTACTAGGGATGGAGGTGTGACCAGGCACTAGGGATGGAGGTGTGACCAGGTACTAGGGATGGAGGTGTGACCAGGTACTAGGGATGGAGGTGTGACCAGGTACTAGGGATGGAGGTGTGACCAGGTACAAGGGATGGAGGTGTGACCAGGTACTAGGTACTAGGGATGGAGGTGTGACTAGGTACTAGGGATGGAGGTGTGACCAGGTACTAGGGATGGAGGTGTGACCAGGTACAAGGGATGGAGGTGTGACCAGGTACTAGGGATGGAGGTGTGACCAGGTACTAGGGATGGAGGTGTGACCAGGTACTAGGAATGGAGGTGTGACCAGGTACTAGGGATGGAGGTGTGACCAGGTACTAGGGATGGAGGTGTGACCAGGTACTAGGGATGGAGGTGTGACCAGTTACTAGGGATGGAGGTGTGACCAGGTACTAGGGATGGAGGTGTGACTAGGCACTAGGGATGGAGGTGTGACCAGGTACTAGGGATGGAGGTGTGACTAGGGATGGAGATGTGACCAGGTACTGGGGATGGAGGTGTGACCAGGTACTAGGGATGGAGGTGTGACCAGGTACTAGGGATGGAGGTGTGACCAGGTACTAGGGATGGAGGTGTGACTAGGTACTAGGGATGGAGGTGTGACCAGGTACTAGGGATGGAGGTGTGACCAGGTACTATGGATGGAGGTGTGACCAGGTACTAGGGATGGAGGTGTGACCAGGCACCAGGGATGGAGGTGTGACTAGGTACTAGGGATGGAGGTGTCACCAGGTAATAGGGACGGAGGTGTGACCAGGCACCAGGGATGGAGGTGTGACTAGGCACCAGGGATGGAGGTGTCACCAGGTACTAGGGACGGAGGTGTGACCAGGCACCAGGGATGGAGGTGTGACTAGATACTAGGGATGGAGGTTTGACTAGGTTCTAGGGATGGAGGTGTGACCAGGTACTAGGGATGGAGGTGTCACCAGGTACTAGGGATGGAGGTGTGACCAGGTACTAGGGATGGAGGTGTGACCAGAAACTAGGGATGGAAGTGTGACCAGGTACTAGGGATGGAGGTGTCACCAGGTACTAGGGATGGAGGTGTGACCAGGTACTAGGGATGGAGGTGTGACCAGGTACTAGGGATGGAGGTGTCACCAGGTACTAGGGATGGAGGTGTCACCAGGTACTAGGGATGGAGGTGTGATCAGGTTCTAGGGATGGAGGTGTGACCAGGCACCAGGGATGGAGGTGTGACTAGGTACTAGGGATGGAGGTGTCACCAGGTACTAGGGACGGAGGTGTGACTAGGCACCAGGGATGGAGGTGTGATCAGGTTCTAGGGATGGAGGTGTCACCAGGTACTAGGGACGGAGGTGTGACCAGGCACCAGGGATGGAGGTGTGACTAGGTACTAGGGATGGAGGTGTCACCAGGTACTAGGGATGAAGGTGTGACCAGGTACTATGGATGGAGGTGTGACCAGGTACTAGAGATGGAGGTGTGACCAGGTACTAGAGATGGAGGTGTGACCAGGTACTAGAGATGGAGGTGTGACCAGGTACTAGGGATGGAGGTGTGACCAGGTACTAGGGATGGAGGTGTGACCAGGCACTAGGGATGGAGGTGTGACCAGGTACTAGGGATGGAGGTGTGACCAGGTACTAGGGATGGAGGTGTGACCAGGTACTAGGGATGGAGGTGTGACCAGGTACTAGGGATGGAGGTGTGACCAGGTACTAGGGATGGAGGTGTGACCAGGTACAAGGGATGGAGGTGTGACCAGGTACTAGGTACTAGGGATGGAGGTGTGACTAGGTAGTAGGGATGGAGGTGTGACCAGGTACTAGGGATGGAGGTGTGACCAGGTACAAGGGATGGAGGTGTGACCAGGTACTAGGTACTAGGGATGGAGGTGTGACCAGGTACTAGGGATGGAGGTGTGACCAGGTACTAGGGATGGAGGTGTGACCACGTACTAGGGATGGAGGTGTGACCAGGTACTAGGGATGGAGGTGTGACCAGTTACTAGGGATGGAGGTGTGACCAGGTACTAGGGATGGAGGTGTGACCAGGTACTAGGGATGGAGGTGTGACTAGGCACTAGGGATGGAGGTGTGACCAGGTACTAGGGATGGAGGTGTGACTAGGTACTAGGGATGGAGGTGTGACTAGGCACTAGGGATGGAGGTGTGACCAGGTACTAGGGATGGAGGTGTGACTAGGGATGGAGATGTGACCAGGTACTGGGGATGGAGGTGTGACCAGGTACTAGGGATGGAGTTGTGACCAGGTACTAGGGATGGAGGTGTGACGAGGTACTAGGGATGGAGGTGTGACCAGGTACTAGGGATGGAGGTGTGACCAGGTACTAGGGATGGAGGTGTGACCAGGTACTAGGGATGGAGGTGTGACCAGGTACTATGGATGGAGGTGTGACCAGGTACTAGGGATGGAGGTGTGACCAGGCACCAGGGATGGAGGTGTGACTAGGTACTAGGGATGGAGGTGTCACCAGGTACTAGGGACGGAGGTGTGACCAGGCACCATGGATGGAGGTGTGACTAGGTACTAGGGATGGAGGTGTGACTAGGTACTAGGGATGGAGGTGTGACCAGGTACTAGGGATGGAGGTGTGACCAGTTACTAGGGATGGAGGTGTGACCAGGTACTAGGGATGGAGGTGTGACCAGGTACTAGGGATGGAGGTGTGACTAGGCACTAGGGATGGAGGTGTGACCAGGTACTAGGGATGGAGGTGTGACTAGGTACTAGGGATGGAGGTGTGACTAGGCACTAGGGATGGAGGTGTGACCAGGTACTAGGGATGGAGGTGTGACTAGGGATGGAGATGTGACCAGGTACTGGGGATGGAGGTGTGACCAGGTACTAGGGATGGAGTTGTGACCAGGTACTAGGGATGGAGGTGTGACGAGGTACTAGGGATGGAGGTGTGACCAGGTACTAGGGATGGAGGTGTGACCAGGTACTAGGGATGGAGGTGTGACCAGGTACTAGGGATGGAGGTGTGACCAGGTACTATGGATGGAGGTGTGACCAGGTACTAGGGATGGAGGTGTGACCAGGCACCAGGGATGGAGGTGTGACTAGGTACTAGGGATGGAGGTGTCACCAGGTACTAGGGACGGAGGTGTGACCAGGCACCATGGATGGAGGTGTGACTAGGTACTAGGGATGGAGGTGTGACTAGGTACTAGGGATGGAGGTGTGACCAGGTACTAGGGATGGAGGTGTCACCAGGTACTAGGGATGGAGGTGTGACCAGGTACTAGGGATGGAGGTGTGACCAGGCACTAGGGATGGAAGTGTGACCAGGTACTAGGGATGGAGGTGTCACCAGGTACTAGGGATGGAGGTGTGACCAGGTACTAGGGATGGAGGTGTGACCAGGTACTAGGGATGGAGGTGTCACCAGGTACTAGGGACGGAGGTGTAACCAGGCACCAGGGATGGAGGTGTGATCAGGTTCTAGGGATGGAGGTGTCACCAGGTATTAGGGACGGAGGTGTGACCAGGCACCAGGGATGGAGGTTTGACTAGGTACTAGGGATGGAGGTGTCACCAGGTATTAGGGATGGAGGTGTGACCAGGCACTAGGGATGGAGGTGTGACTAGGTACTAGGGATGGAGGTGTGACCAGGTACTAGGGATGGAGGTGTGACCAGGTACTAGGGATGGAGGTGTCACCAGGTACTAGGGATGGAGGTGTCACCAGGTTCTACGGATGGAGGTGTGACCAGGTTCTAGGGATGGAGGTGTGATCAGGTTCTAGGGATGGAGGTGTCACCAGGTACTAGGGATGGAGGTGTCACCAGGTACTAGGGATGGAGGTGTGACCAGGTACTAGGGACAGAGGTGTCACCAGGTACTAGGGACAGAGGTGTCACCAGGTACTAGGGATGGAGGTGTCACCAGGTATTAGGGACAGAGGTGTGACTAGGTACTAGGGATGGAGGTGTGACTAGGTACTAGGGACGGAGGTGTGACCAGGTACTAGGGACAGAGGTGTGACCAGGTACTAGGGACAGAGGTGTGACCAGGTACTAGGGATGGAGGTGTGACCAGGTACTAGGGATGGAGGTGTGACCAGGTACTAGGGATGGAGGTGTGACCAGGCACTAGGGATGGAGGTGTGACCAGGTACTAGGGATGGAGGTGTGACCAGGTACTAGGGATGGAGGTGTAACCAGGTTCTAGGGATGGAGGTGTGACCAGGTACTGGGGATGGAGGTGTGACCAGGTACTAGGGACGGAGGTGTGACCAGGTTCTAGGGATGGAGGTGTGACTAGGTACTGGGGATGGAGGTGTGACCAGGTACTAGGGACGGAGGTGTGACCAGGTTCTAGGGATGGAGGTGTGACTAGGTACTGGGGATGGAGGTGTGACCAGGTACTAGGGATGGAGGTGTGACCAGGTACTAGGGACAGAGGTGTGACCAGGTACTAGGGATGGAGGTGTGACCAGGTTCTAGGGATGGAGGTGTGACCAGGTACTAGGGATGGAGGTGTGACCAGGTTCTATGGATGGAGGTGTGACCAGGTACTGGGGATGGAGGTGTGACCAGGTACTAGGGACGGAGGTGTGACCAGGTACTAGGGACAGAGGTGTGACCAGGTACTAGGGACAGAGGTGTGACCAGGCACTAGGGATGGAGGTGTGACCAGGTACTAGGGACGGAGGTGTGACCAGGTACTAGGGACAGAGGTGTGACCAGGTACTAGGGATGGAGATGTGACCAGGTACTAGGGATGGAGGTGTGACCAGGTACTAGGGATGGAGGTGTCACCAGGTTCTACGGATGGAGGTGTGACCAGGTTCTAGGGATGGAGGTGTGATCAGGTTCTAGGGATGGAGGTGTGACCAGGCACCAGGGATAGAGGTGTGACCAGGTACTAGGGATGGAGGTGTCACCAGGTACTAGGGATGGAGGTGTCACCAGGTACTAGGGATGGAGGTGTGACCAGGTACTAGGGACAGAGGTGTCACCAGGTACTAGGGACAGAGGTGTCACCAGGTACCAGGGACGGAGGTGTCACCAGGTACTAGGGACGGAGGTGTGACCAGGTACTAGGGACAGAGGTGTCACCAGGTACTAGGGATGGAGGTGTCACCAGGTACTAGGGATGGAGGTGTCACCAGGTATTAGGGACAGAGGTGTGACTAGGTACTAGGGATGGAGGTGTGACTAGGTACTAGGGACGGAGGTGTGACCAGGTACTAGGGACAGAGGTGTGACCAGGTACTAGGGACAGAGGTGTGACCAGGTACTAGGGATGGAGGTGTGACCAGGTACTAGGGATGGAGGTGTGACCAGGTACTAGGGATGGAGGTGTGACCAGGCACTAGGGATGGAGGTGTGACCAGGTACTAGGGATGGAGGTGTGACCAGGTACTAGGGATGGAGGTGTGACCAGGTTCTAGGGATGGAGGTGTGACCAGGTACTGGGGATGGAGGTGTGACCAGGTACTAGGGACGGAGGTGTGACCAGGTTCTAGGGACAGAGGTGTGACCAGGTACTAGGGATGGAGGTGTGACCAGGTACTAGGGATGGAGGTGTGACCAGGTACTAGGGATGGAGGTGTGACCAGGCACTAGGGATGGAGGTGTGACCAGGCACTAGGGATGGAGGTGTGACCAGGTACTAGGGATGGAGGTGTGACCAGGTTCTAGGGATGGAGGTGTGACCAGGTACTGGGGATGGAGGTGTGACCAGGTACTAGGGACGGAGGTGTGACCAGGTTCTAGGGATGGAGGTGTGACTAGGTACTGGGGATGGAGGTGTGACCAGGTACTAGGGACGGAGGTGTGACCAGGTTCTAGGGATGGAGGTGTGACTAGGTACTGGGGATGGAGGTGTGACCAGGTACTAGGGATGGAGGTGTGACCAGGTACTAGGGACAGAGGTGTGACCAGGTACTAGGGATGGAGGTGTGACCAGGTACTAGGGATGGAGGTGTGACCAGGTTCTATGGATGGAGGTGTGACCAGGTACTGGGGATGGAGGTGTGACCAGGTACTAGGGACGGAGGTGTGACCAGGTACTAGGGACAGAGGTGTGACCAGGTACTAGGGACAGAGGTGTGACCAGGCACTAGGGATGGAGGTGTGACCAGGTACTAGGGACGGAGGTGTGACCAGGTACTAGGGACAGAGGTGTGACCAGGTACTAGGGATGGAGATGTGACCAGGTACTAGGGATGGAGGTGTGACCAGGTACTAGGGATGGAGGTGTCACCAGGTTCTACGGATGGAGGTGTGACCAGGTTCTAGGGATGGAGGTGTGATCAGGTTCTAGGGATGGAGGTGTGACCAGGCACCAGGGATAGAGGTGTGACCAGGTACTAGGGATGGAGGTGTCACCAGGTACTAGGGATGGAGGTGTGACCAGGTACTAGGGATGGAGGTGTGACCAGGTACTAGGGACAGAGGTGTCACCAGGTACTAGGGACAGAGGTGTCACCAGGTACCAGGGACGGAGGTGTCACCAGGTACTAGGGACGGAGGTGTGACCAGGTACTAGGGACAGAGGTGTCACCAGGTACTAGGGATGGAGGTGTCACCAGGTACTAGGGATGGAGGTGTCACCAGGTATTAGGGACAGAGGTGTGACTAGGTACTAGGGACGGAGGTGTGACTAGGTACTAGGGACGGAGGTGTGACCAGGTACTAGGGACAGAGGTGTGACCAGGTACTAGGGACAGAGGTGTGACCAGGTACTAGGGATGGAGGTGTGACCAGGTACTAGGGATGGAGGTGTGACCAGGTACTAGGGATGGAGGTGTGACCAGGCACTAGGGATGGAGGTGTGACCAGGTACTAGGGATGGAGGTGTGACCAGGTACTAGGGATGGAGGTGTGACCAGGTTCTAGGGATGGAGGTGTGACCAGGTACTGGGGATGGAGGTGTGACCAGGTACTAGGGACGGAGGTGTGACCAGGTTCTAGGGATGGAGGTGTGACTAGGTACTGGGGATGGAGGTGTGACCAGGTACTAGGGACGGAGGTGTGACCAGGTTCTAGGGATGGAGGTGTGACTAGGTACTGGGGATGGAGGTGTGACCAGGTACTAGGGATGGAGGTGTGACCAGGTACTAGGGACAGAGGTGTGACCAGGTACTAGGGATGGAGGTGTGACCAGGTTCTAGGGATGGAGGTGTAACCAGGTACTAGGGATGGAGGTGTGACCAGGTTCTATGGATGGAGGTGTGACCAGGTACTGGGGATGGAGGTGTGACCAGGTACTAGGGACGGAGGTGTGACCAGGTACTAGGGACAGAGGTGTGACCAGGTACTAGGGACAGAGGTGTGACCAGGCACTAGGGATGGAGGTGTGACCAGGTACTAGGGACGGAGGTGTGACCAGGTACTAGGGACAGAGGTGTGACCAGGTACTAGGGATGGAGATGTGACCAGGTACTAGGGATGGAGGTGTGACCAGGTACTAGGGATGGAGGTGTGACCAGGTACTAGGGACAGAGGTGTGACCAGGTACTAGGGATGGAGATGTGACCAGGTACTAGGGATGGAGGTGTGACCAGGGACTAGGGATGGAGGTGTGACCAGGTACTAGGGATGGAGGTGTGACCAGGCACTAGGGATGGAGGTGTGACCAGGTACTAGGGATGGAGGTGTGACCAGGTACTAGGGATGGAGGTGTGACCAGGTACTAGGGATGGAGGTGTGACCAGGTACTAGGGATGGAGGTGTGACCAGGTACTAGGGATGGAGGTGTGACCAGGTTCTAGGGATGGAGGTGTGACCAGGTACTGGGGATGGAGGTGTGACCAGGTACTAGGGACGGAGGTGTGACCAGGTTCTAGGGATGGAGGTGTGACTAGGTACTGGGGATGGAGGTGTGACCAGGTACTAGGGACGGAGGTGTGACCAGGTACTAGGGATGGAGGTGTGACCAGGTACTAGGGACAGAGGTGTGACCAGGTACTAGGGACAGAGGTGTCACCAGGTACTAGGGACGGAGGTGTGACCAGGTACTAGGGGCAGAGATGTGACCAGGTACTAGGGACAGAGGTGTCACCAGGTACTAGGGATGGAGGTGTGACCAGGTACTAGGGACAGAGGTGTGACCAGGTACTAGGGATGGAGGTGTGACCAGGTACTAGGGACGGAGGTGTGACTAGGTACTAGGGATGGAGGTGTGACCAGGTACTAGGGACAGAGGTGTGACCAGGTACTAGGGATGGAGGTGTGACTAGGTACTAGGGATGGAGGTGTGACTAGGTACTAGGGATGGAGGTGTGACTAGGTACTAGGGACAGAGGTGTGACCAGGTACTAGGGACAGAGGTGTGACCAGGTACTAGGGACGGAGGTGTGACTAGGTACTAGGGATGGAGGTGTGACTAGGTACTAGGGACAGAGGTGTGACCAGGTACTAGGGATGGAGGTGTGACTAGGTACTAGGGACAGAGGTGTGACCAGGTACTAGGGATGGAGGTGTGACTAGGTACTAGGGATGGAGGTGTGACTAGGTACTAGGGATGGAGGTGTGACTAGGTACTAGGGACAGAGGTGTGACCAGGTACTAGGGACAGAGGTGTGACCAGGTACTAGGGATGGAGGTGTGACTAGGTACTAGGGATGGAGGTGTGACTAGGTACTAGGGATGGAGGTGTGACTAGGTACTAGGGATGGAGGTGTGACTAGGTACTAGGGACAGAGGTGTGACCAGGTACTAGGGACAGAGGTGTGACCAGGTACTAGGGATGGAGGTGTGACTAGGTACTAGGGATGGAGGTGTGACCAGGTACTAGGGACAGAGGTGTGACCAGGTACTAGGGATGGAGGTGTGACTAGGTACTAGGGATGGAGGTGTGACTAGGTACTAGGGACAGAGGTGTGACCAGGTACTAGGGACAGAGGTGTCACCAGGTACTAGGGACAGAGGTGTGACCAGGTACTAGGGATGGAGGTGTGACTAGGTATTAGGGACAGAGGTGTGACCAGGTACTAGGGACAGAGGTGTCACCAGGTACTAGGGACAGAGGTGTGACCAGGTACTAGGGATGGAGGTGTGACCAGGTACTAGGGACGGAGGTGTAACCAGGTACTAGAGATGGAGGTGTCACCAGGTACTAGGGATGGAGGTGTGACCAGGTACTAGGGATGGAGTTGTGACCAGGTACTAGGGATGGAGGTGTCACCAGGTACTAGGGATGGAGTTGTGACCAGGTACTAGGGATGGAGGTGTGACCAGGTACTAGGGATGGAGGTGTGACCAGGTACTAGAGATGGAGGTGTCACCAGGTACTAGGGATGGAGTTGTGACCAGGTACTAGGGATGGAGGTGTCACCAGGTACTAGGGATGGAGGTGTGACCAGGTACTAGGGATGGAGGTGTGACTAGGTACTAGGGATGGAGGTGTGACCAGGTACTAGGGATGGAGGTGTGACTAGGCACTAGGGATGGAGGTGTGACCAGGTACTAGGGATGGAGGTGTGACTAGGTACTAGGGATGGAGGTGTGACCAGGTACTATGGATGGGGATGTGATCATGCGGGTCTGGGCAGATCAGCCGTAATCGTTGTTTGTGTGTGTCTGTACGTCTTTGTTCATATCTGTATGTTTGTAAATAAAAAACATTTTAAAATAGTCAAATAAAATAATAAATACATGATATATATTTTTAAATGGTAGCCAGGGATCTTCAGGTGAGGTCTACTTTCTATTAAATGCTGGGGAGATGTTGACATTTGAAATCACTTGCATTCTAAAAAGTATCCTACTCCTTGGTCCTGGTCAAAAGTAGTGCACTAAAAAGTATCCTACTCCTTGGCCCTGGTCAAAAGTAGTGCACTATACAGGAGACGGTGTCATTTGGGAGACATTATTACGGATGTCCGTCCCTACAGAATATCAGACTGAGCTTCTTCAGAGATTATAACTGGCAGACAGTGGGGCTGGGCTGGCATACACTCACAATGAACACACACACACACACTGGCCTGGTACACACTGACATTGGCCTGGTACACACACACACTGGCCTGGTACACACTGACATTGGCCTGGTACACACAGACACTGGCCTGGTACACACAGACACTGTCCTGGTACACACATACGCTGGCCTGGTGCATTGAGACACACACTGGCCTGGTACACACTGGCATTGGCCTGGTACACACAGACACTGGCCTGGTACACACAGACACTGGCCTGGTACACACAGACACTGGCCTGGTACACACAGACACTGGCCTGGTACACACAGACACTGGCCTGGTACACACAGACACTGGCCTGGTACACACAGACACTGGCCTGGTACACACAGACACTGGTACACACAGACACTGGCCTGGTACACACAGACACTGGCCTGGTACACACACAGAGACACACTTGTGGGGATTGTAGACAGTGTCCGAACAAGGTCGAAACGTTGTTAAATAAATTCAACAAAATACAATAATATGTTAATTAGGAACAAAAATAGGTCTGTTGAAATTGGACTGTAGATGGTTTTAGACTTTAGATTTGCTTTGGGGGATACAGCCTTACCTGTAGATATCGGCCTACTCAGTGACAACCCACAGATACAGCCTTACCTGTAGATATCGGCCTACTCAGTGACAACCCACAGATACAGCCTTACCTGTAGATATCGGCCTACTCAGTGACAACCCACAGATACAGCCTTACCTGTAGATATCGGCCTACTCAGTGACAACCCACAGACACAGCCTTACCTGTAGATATCGGCCTACTCAGTGACAACCCACAGATACAGCCTTACCTGTAGATATCGGCCTACTCAGTGACAACCCACAGACACAGCCTTACCTGTAGATATCGGCCTACTCAGTGACAACCCACAGATACAGCCTTACCTGTAGATATCGGCCTACTCAGTGACAACCCACAGATACAGCCTTACCTGTAGATATCGGCCTACTCAGTGACAACCCACAGATACAGCCTTACCTGTAGATATCGGCCTACTCAGTGACAACCCACAGACACAGCCTTACCTGTAGATATCGGCCTACTCAGTGACAACCCACAGATACAGCCTTACCTGTAGATATCGGCCTACTCAGTGACAACCCACAGACACAGCCTTACCTGTAGATATCGGCCTACTCAGTGACAACCCACAGACACAGCCTTACCTGTAGATATCGGCCTACTCAGTGACAACCCACAGATACAGCCTTACCTGTAGATATCGGCCTACTCAGTGACAACCCACAGACACAGCCTTACCTGTAGATATCGGCCTACTCAGTGACAACCCACAGACACAGCCTTACCTGTAGATATCGGCCTACTCAGTGACAACCCACAGATACAGCCTTACCTGTAGATATCGGCCTACTCAGTGACAACCCACAGACACAGCCTTACCTGTAGATATCGGCCTACTCAGTGACAACCCACAGATACAGCCTTACCTGTAGATATCGGCCTACTCAGTGACAACCCACAGATACAGCCTTACCTGTAGATATCGGCCTACTCAGTGACAACCCACAGATACAGCCTTACCTGTAGATATCGGCCTACTCAGTGACAACCCACAGACACAGCCTTACCTGTAGATATCGGCCTACTCAGTGACAACCCACAGACACAGCCTTACCTGTAGATATCGGCCTACTTAGTGACAACCCACAGATAACAATTATGAAAAGTTTACACAAATATTAGCGTCGTAGCTAATATTCATGGACCCAACCACTGTGAATTTATATTTTCCTACAAAGCATTTGTAATGAACCAAATATTTGACCGTTGACACTTTTGGAAAAAATATGTTTACTAAATTCCATTGAGAGAACTTCTCCTGAAACTAGACAACGTTCTCTTGTCTCATTATTTCTCCTGTTTTACAGGAAACATGTTATGTTTTCTTGGTGTCAAGCCTGGGCCCTGTAACAAACACGTCATAATCCATTACATTTATATTTATTATTAGCTTTAAAACTGCCAAACTGCCTAATGGCAAATGTGTAAAATACCTATAAAACTGAAATGTTTTCTATCTACCCCATAACCTGTTGTTGTTTTGATAAAGTTATCTGGATTAGGGCTGGCTAACGCTACCACACATTAATGGACGTTGTGATAAAGTTAATCTGGATTAGGGATGCTAACGCTACCACACATTAATGGACGGTATGATAAAGTTAATCTGGATTAGGGATGCTAACGCTACCACACATTAATGGACGGTATGATAAAGTTAATCTGGATTAGGGATGCTAACGCTACCACACATTAATGGACGGTATGATAAAGTTAATCTGGATTAGGGATGCTAACGCTACCACACATTAATGGACGGTATGATAAAGTTAATCTGGATTAGGGATGCTAACGCTACCACACATTAATGGACGTTGTGATAAAGTTAATCTGGATTAGGGATGCTAACGCTACCACACATTAATGGACGGTATGATAAAGTTAATCTGGATTAGGGATGCTAACGCTACCACACATTAATGGACGGTATGATAAAGTTAATCTGGATTAGGGATGCTAACGCTACCACACATTAATGGACGGTATGATAAAGTTATCTGGCTTAGGGCTGGCTAACGCTACCACACATTAATGGACGTTGTGATAAAATTATCTGGCTTAGGGATGCTAACGCTACCACACATTAATGGACGTTATGATAAAGTTATCTGGCTTAGGGCTGGCTAACGCTACCACACATTAATGGACGTTGTGATAAAATTATCTGGCTTAGGGATGCTAAGGGATGCTTCACATATTGTGTTGGATACATTACATTTTTAGAGTTTTTTTAATAATGCCTTTTTTTCTATTTTACTGACGGTTTTGAACCCAGATGAAACCTCTCTCCTGGATGAAACTATAGATCAGTCATTCTCTCCCACCCTCACCTATAGGTTCTCCTGGCTGGCTGAGTTACTGCTGGCTGGGTTACTGCTGGCTGAGTTACTGCTGGCTGGGTTACTGCTGGCTGAGTTACTGCTGGCTGAGTTAGTGCTGGCTGAGTTACTGCTGGTTGAGTTACCGCTGGCTGACTTAGTGCTTACTGAGTTACTGCTGGCTGAGTTACTGCTGGCTGAGTTACTGCTGGCTGAGTTACTGCTGGCTGAGTTACTGCTGGCTGAGTTACTGCTGGCTGAGTTAGTGCTGGCTGAGTTACTGCTGGCTGAGTTACTGCTGGCTGAGTTACTGCTGGCTGAGTTACTGCTGGCTGGGTTACTGCTGGCTGAGTTACTGCTGGCTGAGTTACTGCTGGCTGAGTTACTGCTGGCTGGGTTACTGCTGGCTGAGTTACTGCTGGCTGAGTTACTGCTGGCTGGGTTACTGCTGGCTGAGTTACTGCTGGCTGGGTTACTGCTGGCTGGGTTACTGCTGGCTGGGTTACTGCTGGCTGGGTTACTGCTGGCTGGGTTACTGCTGGCTGAGTTACTGCTGGCTGAGTTACTGCTGGCTGGGTTACTGCTGGCTGGGTTACTGCTGGCTGAGTTACTGCTGGCTGAGTTACTGCTGGCTGAGTTACTGCTGGCTGAGTTACTGCTGGCTGGGTTACTGCTGGCTGGGTTAGTGCTGGCTGGGTTAGTGCTGTATAGCCTATTTGAGCCAATGCAAACAGAACACTATTCATATCTACACTGAGCAAAATGCAACATGCAACAATTTCAAAGATTTTACTGAGTTAAAGTTCATATAAGGAAATCAGTCAATTGAAATAAATGAATTAGGCCCTAATCTATGGATTTCACATGACTGGGATTACAGACATTCATCTGTTGGTCACAGATACCTTCAAGACAAGGTAGGGGCGTGGATCAGAAAACCAGTCAGTATCTGCTGTGACCACCATTTGCCTCATGCAGAGTGACACATCACCTTCACATAGAGTTGATCAGGCTGTAGATTGTGGTCTGTGGAATGTTGTCCCACTCCTCTTCAATGGCAGTGCGAAGTTGATGGATATTGGCCGGAACCAGAACATGCGGTAGTACACATTGATCCAGAGCATCCCAAACATGCTTAATGGGTGACATGTCTGGTGAGTATGCAGGCCATGGAAGAACTGGGACATTTTCAGCTTCCAAGAATTGCGTACAGATCCTTGCGACATGGGGCCGTGCATTATCATGCTGAAACATGAGGTGATGGCGGCGGATGAATGGCACGACAACGGGCCTCAGGATCTCTTTGTGGTATCTCTGTGCATTCAAATTGTCATCAATAAAATGTGATTGTGTTTGTTGTTCGTAGCTTATGCCTGCCCATACCATAACCCCACCGGCACCACGGGACACTCTGTTCACAACATAGACATCTGTAAACCGCTTGCCCACACAACGCCATCTGCCATCTGCCCGGTACAGTTGAAACACGGATTAATCCTTGAAGAGCACACCTCTCCAGCATACCAGTGGCCATCGAAGGTGAGCGTTTACACACTGAAAACGGTTACGATGCCGATCTGCAGCCACCTCAAGACCCCGGTGAGGACGACGAGGTCGCAGATGAGCTTCCCTGAGATGGTATCTGACAGTTAGTGCAGAAATTCTTTGTTTGTGCAAAGCCCCAATTTTTTACATTGGATGTTTGCTTTCTTCCCTACATTTCTCTATTTCCTTATTCTTTAAGAATGTATGAGTGACTGCGTGTGTTTGTGTGTGTGCAGTGCAGACATTTAGTGTGAATCTATGTGTGTCCCACCACGGTCCCTCCATTTAATGACATTTAGTGTGAATCTATGTGTGTCCCACCACGGTCCATCCATTTAATGACATTTAGTGTGAATCTATGTGTGTCCCACCACGGTCCCTTCATTTAATGACATTTAGTGTGAATCTATGTGTGTCCCACCACGGTCCCTCCATTTAATGACATTTAGTGTGAATCTATGTGTGTCCCACCACGGTCCCTCCATTTAATGACATTTAGTGTGAATCTATGTGTGTCCCACCACGGTCCCTCCATTTAATGACATTTAGTGTGAATCTATGTGTGTCCCACCACGGTCCCTCCATTTAATGACATTTAGTGTGAATCTATGTGTGTCCCACCACGAACCCTCCATTTAATGACATTTAGTGTGAATCTATGTGTGTCCCACCACGGTCCCTCCATTTAATGACAATTCCTCCACTTCTCCTTCTTTCCCATCCATCTCTGTCACCGTGGCAACCAACCGAAAGGCGTAAGCTGACACATTTGTCTTGGGGGGCCTGACCCTGTTCTTGTTTCCACATGCTGTACAGCTGCATTCCCATCTCCCCAACAACACCCCCATCTCCCCAACAACACCCCCATCTCCCCAACAACACCCCCATCTCCCCAACAACACCCCCATCTCCCCAACAACACCCCCATCTCCCCAACAACACCCCCCCCCTCACCACAACATTCCCTCTACCCCTCCCTCTCTCCTCCCAAAGACTTCTCCCTCTTTCCCTCTGCTTTCCCTCTCTCCTTCCAAACATTGCATTAACACGTTATTGGGGCTCTCCACTAAACCAAACCGGGCTAACCTATAGTCTGTCTGTGGGCTGGGCTCCTCCCCTCTCCTCTACCCTCTCCTCTCCTGTCTTCTCTTCTTTTCTCATCTCCTCCGTCCCAAAACCCCCCCCCTACACTGCAATTAACACAGCACACCTCTGAATGAGGCTCTCCCCTAAAAGTGTGTAGTCTCCCCCATAAACAAATTGTTTGCTCTGTCACCCTGATCAAGTTTTAGTCTGGGATTTCTCCCCCTGATCAGGCTTTAGTCTGGGATCTCTCACCCTGATCAAGCTTTAGTCTGGGATCTCTCACCCTGATCAAGCTTTAGTCTGGGCTCTCTCACCCTGATCAGGCTTTAGTCTGGGATCTCTCACCCCGATTCAAGTTTTTGTCTGGGATCTCTCACCCTGATCAGGCTTTAGTCTGGGATCTCTCACCCCGATTCAAGTTTTTGTCTGGGATCTCTCACCCTGATCAAGTTTTAGTCTGGGATCTCTCACCCTGATCAGGCTTTAGTCTGGGATCTCTCACCCTGATCAAGCTTTAGTCTGGGATCTCTCACCCTGATCAGGCTTTAGTCTGGGATCTCTCACCCTGATCAGGCTTTAGTTTGGGATCTCTCACCCGATCAGGCTTTATCGAATCCCTGAGCTGACAAGGTAAACATCTGTCGTTCTGCCCCTGAACAATGCAGTTAACCCACTGTTCCCCGGTAGGCCATCATTGTAAATAAGAATTTGTTCTTAACTGACTTGCCTAGTTAAATAAAGGTTAAATAAAATAAAAATGTTGTCTGGATCTCTCACCCTGATCAAGTTTTAGTCTGGGATCTCTCACCCTGATCATGCTTTAGTCTGGGATCTCTCACCCTGGTCAGGAGTTAGTCCGGGATCTCCCAAAACAAGAAGGTCGCGGCTCTAGAAAGAGGCCCGAGATGAAATGTCGAGTTAGATGACTGTTCAAAACTATTTTTCAGAGTCGGAGCTCGTTTTTTCCCAAGTTCCCAGTTGTCTTGAAAGCACTGATGTCGGAAGTCTGAGATTTCCGAGTTCCCAGTTCCGAGTTCCCAGTTGTCTTTGAAAGGACTGATGTCATTACTGACTGTCATAGCTAGTGTAACGGGTGTCCTCCTCCTCTTCGGAAGAAGAGGAGGAGTAGGGATTGGACCAAAGCGCAGCGTGGAATGTAGACATAATTAAGTTTATTAAAGTAAAGACGAAAACCGAAAACACTTCAACAAACTACAAAATAACAAATGAATCGTAGACAGACCTGAACTATGTGAACTTACATATAACACGAAGAACGCACGAACAGGTACAGACTACAACAAACGAACGAACAAACCGAAACAGTCCCGTGTGGTGCAACATACACAGACACAGAAGACAATCACCCACAAACAAACAGTGTGAACAGCCTACCTTTATATGGTTCTCAATCAGAGGAAACGTCAAACACCTGTCCCTGATTGAGAACCATATAAGGCTAATTACACCTGACCTAAACATAGAAACACAAAACATAGAATGCCCACCCCAACTCACGCCCTGACCAACTAAACACATACAAAATTAACAGAAAACAGGTCAGGAACGTGACAGAACCCCCCCCTCAAGGTGCGAACTCCGGACGCACCACCAAAAGTCTAGGGGAGGGTCTGGGTGGGCATCTGTCCACGGTGGCGGCTCAGGCTCTGGGCGTGGTCCCCATCCCACCATAGTCAATCCCCGCTTTCGTATCCCCCTCTCAATGACCACCCTCCAAATAAACCCACCTAAATTAAGGGGCATCACCGGGATAAGGGGCATCACCGGGATAAGGGGCATCACCGGGATAAGGGGCATCACCGGGATAAGGGGCAGCACCGGGATAAGGGGCAGCACCAGACTAAGGGGCAGCACCAGACTAAGGGGCATCACCAGACTAAGGAGCAGCACCAGACTAAGGAGCAGCACCGGGATAAGGGGCAGCTCCGGACTGAGGGACGGCAGCTCCGGACTGAGGGACGGCAGCTCCGGACTGAAGGACGGCAGCTCCGGACTGAGGGACGGCAGCTCCGGACTGAGGGACGGCAGCTCCGGACTGAGGGACGGCAGCTCCGGACTGAGGGACGGCAGCTCCGGACTGGATGGCGGATCCTGGCTGGCTGGCTCTGGCAGATCCTGGCTGGATGACGGCTCTGGCGGATCCTGGCTGGATGACGGCTCTGGCGGATCCTGGCTGGATGACGGCTCTGGCGGATCCTGGCTGGATGACGGCTCTGGCGGATCCTGGCTGGATGACGGCTCTGGCTGGTCATGGCTGGATGACGGCTCTGGCTGGTCATGGCTGGATGACGGCTCTGGCTGGTCATGGCTGGATGACGGCTCTGGCTGGTCATGGCTGGATGACGGCTCTGGCTGGTCATGGCTGGATGACGGCTCTGGCTGGTCATGGCTCGCTGACGGCACTGGCTGGTCATGGCTCGCTGACGGCTCTGGCTGGTCATGTCTGGCGGAAGGCTCTGGCTGATCCTGTCTGGCGGAAGGCTCTGGCTGATCCTGTCTGGCGGAAGGCTCTGGCTGATCCTGTCTGGCGGAAGGCTCTGGCTGATCCTGTCTGGCGGAAGGCTCTGGCTGATCCTGTCTGGCGGAAGGCTTTGGCTGCTCCTGTCTGGCGGAAGGCTCTAGCGGCTCCTGTCTGGCGGAAGGCTCTAGCGGCTTCTGTCTGGCGGACGGCTCTGAAGGCTCATGGCAGACGGGCGGCTTTGCAGGCTCATGGCAGACGGGCGGCTTTGAAGGCTCAGTACCGACGGGCAGTTCATGCGGCGCTTGGCAGACGGACAGTTCAGACGGCGTTGGGCAGACGGGCAGTTCAGGCGCCGTTGGGCAGACGGGCAGTTCAGGCGCCGTTGGGCAGACGGGCAGTTCAGGCGCCGCTTGGCAGACGGGCAGTTCAGGCGCCGCTTGGCAGACGGCAGACTCTGGCCGGCTGAGACGCACTGTAGGCCTGGTGCGTGGTACCGGAACTGGAGGTACCGGGCTAAGGACACGCACCTTCAGGCTAGTGCGGGGAACAACAACAGGGCACACTGGACTCTCAAGGCGTACTATAGGCCTGGTGCGTGGTACCGGCACTGGTGTTACCGGGCTGAGGGCACGCACATCAGGGCGAGTACGGAGAGAAGGAACAGTGCGTACAGGGCTCTGGATACGCACAGGAGGCTTGGTGCGTGGTGTAGGCACTGGTGGTACTGGGCTGGAGACACGCACCATAGGGCTAGTGTGTGGAGGAGGAACAGGGCTCTGGAGACGCACTGGAAGCCTGGTGCGTGGTGTAGGCACTGGTGGTACTGGGCTAGAGCGGGGAGGTGGCGCCGGAAATACCGGACCGTGCAGGCGTACTGGCTCCCTTGAGCACTGAGCCTGCCCAACCTTACCTGGTTGTATGCTCCCCGTCGCCCGACCAGTGCGGGGAGGTGGAATAACCCGCACCGGGCTATGTAGGCGAACCGGGGACACCATGCGTAAGGCTGGTGCCATGTAAGCCGGCCCGAGGAGACGTACTGGTGGCCAGATATGTAGGGCCGGCTTCATGACATCCGGCTCAATACTCAATCTAGCCCTGCCAGTGCGGGGAGGTGGAATAACCCGCACCGGGCTATGCACACGTACAGGAGACACCATGCGCTCTACTGCGTAACACGGTGTCTGCCCGTACTCTCGCTCTCCACGGTAAGTATAGGGAGTAGGCGCAGGTCTCCTACCTGACTTCGCCACTCTCCCTCTTAGCCCCCCCCCCCAATAAATTTTTGGGGTTTACTCACAGGCTTCCTACCGCGTCGTCGTGCTGCCTCCATTCGCCGGTATCCCTCCTCGCACTGCGCCAGAGAATCCCAGGCGGGCTCCGGCACTCGCCCTGGGTTGATCGCCCACCTGTCGATCTCCTCCCACGTAGTGTAGCCCAGATCCTTCTCCTGCTTCCGAGCTAGCTCCTCGAAACGCCGCCTCTCTGCTTTCGCTGCCTCCAGCTCAGCTTTGGGGCGGCGATATTCTCCTGGTTGAGCCCAGGGTCCCTTTCCGTCCAATATCTCCTCCCAAGTCCACGAGTCCTGGTTCTTTGGCCGCTGCTGTTGGTTCCTCTCACGCTGCTTGCTCCATGGTTGGTGGGTGATTCTGTAACGGGTGTCCTCCTCCTCTTCGGAAGAAGAGGAGGAGTAGGGATTGGACCAAAGCGCAGCGTGGAATGTAGACATAATTAAGTTTATTAAAGTAAAGACGAAAACCGAAAACACTTCAACAAACTACAAAATAACAAACGAATCGTAGACAGACCTGAACTATGTGAACTTATATATAACACGAAGAACGCACGAACAGGTACAGACTACAACAAACGAACGAACAAACCGAAACAGTCCCGTGTGGTGCAACATACACAGACACAGAAGACAATCACCCACAAACAAACAGTGTGAACAGCCTACCTTTATATGGTTCTCAATCAGAGGAAACGTCAAACACCTGTCCCTGATTGAGAACCATATAAGGCTAATTACACCTGACCTAAACATAGAAACACAAAACATAGAATGCCCACCCCAACTCACGCCCTGACCAACTAAACACATACAAAATTAACAGAAAACAGGTCAGGAACGTGACAGCTAGCCACCATATATGACTCTGCAGGTAACTAAAGCTAACCAACTAGGTTCAACTATCAATGCAAACGGATTTCTGAAACATAAATAATATTACTACACAGATCGTACAGCTAGCGAGCCAGGCAGCTCACGTTAGCTAGCTAACAGTACGCTTTAATGACTTTCTGACAAAATTAGAAAAATGTTATTTCTGAAAATATAGCTAGCTAGACTCTCTGACCCGTATATGTGGACGAACGCTTCTCCGTCTGTCACAGATACCACGGTTGCCCTTAGATTGAAGATGTAATCCAGAGACATGTGTTTTATACAACATCCTTCTGTGTTCTCTTTTCGACTCCCTCTGCAATCAAACGGCAGAATTTTCTCCATCTCCTTAGCTATCATATTGTGCATTCCATTGATTTCAAAACTTGGTCAACTTCTTCTGTGACAACAACACTGTTGATCGGCATTTATACCCCATCACTGTCATCAGAATACTTTTTTAAACCTAAATCAGGGATTTCCTCATTGTCTGATTTATTTTCAGAGTCAGAGAGAGTCAGCACGATCATCCTCCAGAAAGTGAGAGCAGTAGCTACTGCAAATGTGACAGAGGGAGAAGTCTAGCTACATTTTCAGAAATTACATTTTGCAGTTCTTAATGTTATCTTTCAAAACAGCCGCAGTAGAAAGGACTATGTACACATACTGAGCAGCTCACGTTATAGACAGAAGCATGCTACATGGCAGACCAATCCGAAATCATCTCTTGGCATGACCAGCCCATCCGTCATCTCAGCCAATCATGGCTAGCGCTAAGGTTCCTGTCGTTTTCCGTGGGTAAACCAACTACGCTCCTAATTTAAAAAGCATTTCACTCGTATTTGCAGATGACATACACTTTTGTTATTAAGTCACATGAAAGTTTACAAGTTCCAGAAGGCATTTCTGCCCCAAAATCAAATTTTTATAGAAAATAAATGTTTATGTTAAAATGCCTCTCCTGTGAAGTAGTGACGTGCGACATAAGCCTAGTTTCCTGAAACGAGTCATAAATGTAGGTTAAAAAAAATAAAAGTACGCTAATTTACAAAATTTGACATAGGCTCACCACAAATGGCAACCTAATATAGTGCACTACTTTAGACCAGAGCCCTATTCCTTATATAGTGCACTACTTTAGACCAGGGCCCTAGTCCTTATATAGTGCACTACTATAGACCAGAGCCCTATTCCCTCTATATAGTGCACTACTTTAGACCAGAGCCCTAGTCCCTATATAGTGCACTACTTTAGACCAGAGCCCTATTCCTTATATAGTGCACTACTTTAGACCAGAGCCCTAGTCCCTATATAGTGCACTACTATAGACCAGGGCCCTATTCCCTCTATATAGTGCACTACTTTAGACCAGGGCCCTATTCCCTCTATATAGTGAACTACTTTAGACCAGGGCCCTATTCCTTATATAGTGCACTACTTTAGACCAGAGCCCTAGTCCCTATATAGTGCACTACTATAGACCAGAGCCCTATTCCCTCTATATAGTGCACTACTTTAGACCAGAGCCCTAGTCCCTATATAGTGCACTACTTTAGACCAGAGCCCTAGTCCCTATGTAGTGCACTACTTTAGACCAGAGCCCTATTCCCTATATAGTGCACTACTTTAGACCAGAGCCCTATTCCCTATATAGTGCACTACTTTAGACCAGAGCCCTATTCCCTATATAGTGCACTACTTTAGACCAGAGCCCTATTCCCTATATAGTGCACTACTTTAGACCAGAGCCCTATTCCCTATAAACTGCATATAATTGCAGTCTGAAAAAACAAATCGGTCACAGTGAAATATATTTTTCTCTGTGTTTCGTTGGGACACTTGGTTCTCTGGAGAGCTGTGCTGTAGAGCTGGAGAATGTATCTGAATGTTCAGGAATCATTGAAGTGAACGACTCAGCTGTCGTCCTTGGTTAGATTCACAGGGAGCCAGGCAACGTGACAGACTGGGATGGGATGGGGCTGGTTGCCTGAGGAGAGGTGTGTGTGTGTGTGTTTCAAGTTTCACGTTTTATTAGTCGTATGTACGGGATATGCATGGTATACATCGTCCAATGACGTGCTTAGTTGCACGTTCCTTCTGGACAATGCAACAACAGCAAGAGATAAGAACATGTACGAATACCAACATAAAGACAGTAGAATAGAAGAAACATGTTAGCATCAGTATAATACAGGAAGCCAGCATTTATAGAACAGTATTTACATGTGTTTTGGTGAAGGGGGGGTTGGGGGGGCAGTGTATAAACTGAGCAGTATAATACAGGAAGGCAGCATTTATAGAACAGTATTTACATGTGTTTTGGTGAAGGGGGTGGTGGGGGGGCAGTGTATAAACTGACCAGTATAATACAGGAAGGCATCATTTATAGAACAGTATTTACATGTGTTTTGGTGAAGGGGGGGGGGGGGGCAGTGTATAAACTGAGCAGTATAATAAGAGTCTGGAAGCAGCAGTTGTGATGTGTGTGTGTGTGTGTGTGTGTGTGTGTGTGTGTGTGTGTGTGTGTGTGTGTGTGTGTGTGTGTGTGTGTGTGTGTGTGTGTGTGTGTGTGTGTGATGTGACAGAGAGGGATGGGTTTGGTCTGTCTGTCTGTCTGTCTGTCTGTCTGTCTGTCTGTCTGTCTGTCTGTCTGTCTGTCTGTCTGTCTGTCTGTCTGTCTGTCTGTCTGTCTGTCTGACTGCTGCCCTGAGCTTACATCCCTGACTCACTTCTGTTTATATAACAGTAAACCATTCAGGTCAGGTTAGCATCGGGGGTGGAAGTATGTTTGTCACTATGGTGATGACGGTGTTGACTGTCTATGGTGATGGCGGTGTTGACTGTCTATTGTGGTGATGGTGTTGGCTGTCTATGGTGGTGATGGTGTTGGCTGTCTATGGTGATGATGGTGTTGGCTGTCTATGGTGGTGATGGTGTTGGCTGTCTATGGTGGTGATGGTGTTGGCTGTCTATGGTGATGATGGTGTTGGCTGTCTATGGTGATGATGGTGTTGGCTGTCTATGGTGGTGATGGTGTTGACTGTCTATGGTGATGGTGTTGGCTGTCTATGGTGGTGATGGTGTTGGCTGTCTATGGTGATGATGGTGTTGACTGTCTATGGTGATGGTGTTGGCTGTCTATGGTGGTGATGGTGTTGGCTGTCTATGGTGATGGTGTTGGCTGTCTATGGTGGTGATGGTGTTGGCTGTCTATGGTGATGATGGTGTTGGCTGTCTATGGTGATGATGGTGTTGGCTGTCTATGGTGGTGATGGTGTTGGCTGTCTATGGTGGTGATGGTGTTGGCTGTCTATGGTGGTGATGGTGTTGGCTGTCTATGGTGGTGATGGTGTTGGCTGTCTATGGTGATGATGGTGTTGGCTGTCTATGGTGGTGATGGTGTTGGCTGTCTATGGGGGTGATGGTGTTGGCTGTCTATGGTGGTGATGGTGTTGGCTGTCTATGGTGATGATGGTGTTGGCTGTCTATGGTGATGGTGTTGGCTGTCTATGGTGGTGATGGTGTTGGCTGTCTATGGTGATGGTGTTGGCTGTCTATGGTGGTGATGGTGTTGGCTGTCTATGGTGATGATGGTGTTGACTGTCTATGGTGATGGTGTTGGCTGTCTATGGTGGTGATGGTGTTGACTGTCTATGGTGATGATGGTGTTGACTGTCTATGGTGATGATGGTGTTGGCTGTCTATGGTGATGGTGTTGGCTGTCTATGGTGGTGATGGTGTTGACTGTCTATGGTGATGATGGTGTTGACTGTCTATGGTGATGGTGTTGGCTGTCTATGGTGGTGATGGTGTTGACTGTCTATGGTGATGATGGTGTTGACTGTCTATGGTGATGATGGTGTTGGCTGTCTATGGTGATGGTGTTGGCTGTCTATGGTGGTGATGGTGTTGACTGTCTATGGTGATGATGGTGTTGGCTGTCTATGGTGATGATGGTGTTGGCTGTCTATGGTGGTGATGGTGTTGGCTGTCTATGGTGGTGATGGTGTTGGCTGTCTATGGTGGTGATGGTGTTGGCTGTCTATGGTGGTGATGGTGTTGGCTGTCTATGGTGGTGATGGTGTTGGCTGTCTATGGTGGTGATGGTGTTGGCTGTCTATGGTGATGATGGTGTTGGCTGTCTATGGTGGTGATGGTGTTGGCTGTCTATGGGGGTGATGGTGTTGGCTGTCTATGGTGGTGATGGTGTTGGCTGTCTATGGTGATGATGGTGTTGGCTGTCTATGGTGATGGTGTTGGCTGTCTATGGTGGTGATGGTGTTGGCTGTCTATGGTGATGGTGTTGGCTGTCTATGGTGGTGATGGTGTTGGCTGTCTATGGTGATGATGGTGTTGACTGTCTATGGTGATGGTGTTGGCTGTCTATGGTGGTGATGGTGTTGACTGTCTATGGTGATGATGGTGTTGACTGTCTATGGTGATGATGGTGTTGGCTGTCTATGGTGATGGTGTTGGCTGTCTATGGTGGTGATGGTGTTGACTGTCTATGGTGATGATGGTGTTGGCTGTCTATGGTGATGATGGTGTTGGCTGTCTATGGTGGTGATGGTGTTGGCTGTCTATGGTGGTGATGGTGTTGGCTGTCTATGGTGGTGATGGTGTTGGCTGTCTATGGTGGTGATGGTGTTGGCTGTCTATGGTGGTGATGGTGTTGGCTGTCTATGGTGGTGATGGTGTTGGCTGTCTATGGTGATGATGGTGTTGGCTGTCTATGGTGGTGATGGTGTTGGCTGTCTATGGGGGTGATGGTGTTGGCTGTCTATGGTGGTGATGGTGTTGGCTGTCTATGGTGATGATGGTGTTGGCTGTCTATGGTGATGGTGTTGGCTGTCTATGGTGGTGATGGTGTTGGCTGTCTATGGTGATGATGGTGTTGGCTGTCTATGGTGGTGATGGTGTTGGCTGTCTATGGTGGTGATGGTGTTGGCTGTCTATGGTGATGGTGTTGGCTGTCTATGGTGGTGATGGTGTTGGCTGTCTATGGTGATGGTGTTGGCTGTCTATGGTGGTTATGGTGTTGGCTGTCTATGGTGATGGTGTTGGCTGTCTATGGTGGTGATGGTGTTGGCTGTCTATGGTGATGATGGTGTTGACTGTCTATGGTGATGACGGTGGTAAACATTTCCCTAACCCCGTGCTCTCTTCTTCTTCTTCTTAATTTGGTGCTTCCTGTTCTGCTCTGAGGAGCTGCACTCCATGCCGAGCCTCCTGCTCCTCTTCCTCCAGAACAGCCTCCTTAGAGTCAAAAGATAGCTGGTCCTTTCAGCCATGGGGTTTAACAAAGCCCACCATGATGCAATCCTCGTCACCTGAGGAGACACACACTCTTGCGTTATAACAATTAACACCTCGATGTACAGTATAGTGTAAATGAGAATGCCATGTGTTCTGTCGTTCATGGAATGGTACAACACAGTCATGTAATTGTGTGACACGTTTCTATTCAGATGACTGAAACACTGTCTGTAGCCTTCTGTCCTCCTGTTGATGGTGAGTCACAAACTGAGAAATCCACAAAAGCTTCTTTTTTTAATCAATCTATGAATCCACATGAATAATGTAGGCCTAGTTAGTCTGCCTAGTAGTCCAATATTCTCACGTCTAATCCTATTGACATCTCATATCTCACGTCTAATCCTATTGATTCCTCACATCTAATCCTATTGATTTCTCATATCTCACGTCTAATTCTATTGATTTCTCACGTCTAATCCTATTGATTCCTAATTGCTCACTTCTAATCCTATTGATTTCTCATATCTCATGTCTAATCCTATTGATTTCTCATATCTCATGTCTAATCCTATTGATTTCTCATATCTCACGTCTAATCCTATTGATTTCTCATATCTCATGTCTAATCCTATTGATTTCTCATATCTCACGTCTAATCCTATTGATTTCTCATATCTCACGTCTAATCCTATTGATTTCTCACGTCTAATCCTATTGATTCCTCACATCTAATCCTATTGATTTCTCATATCTCACGTCTAATTCTATTGATTTCTCACGTCTAATCCTATTAATTCCTAATTGCTCACGTCTAATCCTGTTGATTCCTCATATCTCATGTCTAATCCTATTGATTTCTCATATCTCACGTCTAATCCTATTGATTTCTCATATCTCACGTCTAATCCTATTGATTTCTCATATCTCACGTCTAATCCTATTGATTTCTCATATCTCACGTCTAATCCTATTGATTTCTCATATCTCACGTCTAATCCTATTGATTTCTCACATCTAATCCTATTGATTTCTCATATCTCACGTCTAATCCAATTGATTTCTCACATCTAATCCTATTGATTTCTCATATCTCACGTCTAATCCTATTGATTTCTCATGTCTAATCCTATTGATTTCTCATATCTCACGTCTAATCCTATTGATTTCTCATATCTCACGTCTAATCCTATTGATTTCTCACGTCTAATCCTATTGATATCTCATATCTCACGTCTAATCCTATTGATTTCTCATATCTCACGTCTAATCCAATTGATTTCTCACATCTAATCCTATTGATTTCTCATATCTCACGTAAAATCCTATTGATTTCTCATATCTCACGTCTAATCCTATTGATTCCTCATATGTCATGTCTAATCCTATTGATTTCTCATGTCTAATCCTATTGATTTCTCTTATCTCACGTCTAATCCTATTGATATCTCATTTCTCACGTCTAATCCTATTGATTTCTCATATCTCACGTCTAATCCTATTGATTTCTCATATCTCACGTCTAATCCTATTGATTTCTCATATCTCACGTCTAATCATATTGATTTCTCATGTCTAATCCTATTGATTTCTCATATCTCACATCTAATCCTATTGATTTCTCATGTCTAATCCTATTGATTTCTCATATCTCACGTCTAATCCTATTGATTTCTCACGTCTAATCCTATTGATATCTCATATCTCACGTCTAATCCTATCGATTTCTCATATCTCACGTCTAATCCAATTGATTTCTCACATCTAATCCTATTGATTTCTCATATCTCACGTCTAATCATATTGAGTTCTCATATATCACGTCTAATCCTATTGATTTCTCATATGTCATGTCTAATCCTATTGATTTCTCATATCTCACGTCTAATCCTATTGATTTCTCACGTCTAATCCTGTTGATTCCTCATTTGTCACGTCTAATCCTATTGATTTCTCAAGTCTAATCCTATTGATTTCTCATATCTCACGTCTAATCCTATTGATTTCTCATGTCTAATCCTATTGATTTCTCATATCTCACGTCTAATCCTATTGATTTCTCATATCTCACGTCTAATCCTATTGATTTCTCACGTCTAATCCTATTGATATCTCATATCTCACGTCTAATCCTATTGATTTCTCATATCTCACGTCTAATCCAATTGATTTCTCACATCTAATCCTATTGATTTCTCATATCTCACGTCTAATCCTATTGATTTCTCATATCTCACGTCTAATCCTATTGATTCCTCATATGTCATGTCTAATCCTATTGATTTCTCATGTCTAATCCTATTGATTTCTCTTATCTCACGTCTAATCCTATTGATATCTCATTTCTCACGTCTAATCCTATTGATTTCTCATATCTAACGTCTAATCCTATTGATTTCTCATATCTAATCCTATTGATCTCTCATATCTCACGTCTAATCATATTGATTTCTCATGTCTAATCCTATTGATTTCCCATATCTCACATCTAATCCTATTGATTTCTCATGTCTAATCCTATTGATTTCTCATATCTCACGTCTAATCCTATTGATTTCTCACGTCTAATCCTATTGATATCTCATATCTCACGTCTAATCCTATCGATTTCTCATATCTCACGTCTAATCCAATTGATTTCTCACATCTAATCCTATTGATTTCTCATATCTCACGTCTAATCATATTGAGTTCTCATATATCACGTCTAATCCTATTGATTTCTCATATGTCATGTCTAATCCTATTGATTTCTCATGTCTAATCCTATTGATTTCTCTTATCTCACGTCTAATCCTATTGATATCTCATTTCTCACGTCTAATCCTATTGATTTCTCATATCTCACGTCTAATCCTATTGATTTCTCATATCTAATCCTATTGATTTCTCATATCTCACGTCTAATCATATTGATTTCTCATGTCTAATCCTATTGATTTCTCATATCTCACGTCTAATCCTATTGATTTCTCATATCTCACGTCTAATCCTATTGATATCTCATATCTCACGTCTAATCCTATTGATTCCTCATTTCTCACGTCTAATCCTATTGATGTCTCACGTCTAATCCTATTGATTTCTCATATCTCACATCTAATCCTATTGATTTCTCATGTCTAATCCTATTGATTTCTCATATCTCACGTCTAATCCTATTGATTTCTCACGTCTAATCCTATTGATATCTCATATCTCACGTCTAATCCTATCGATTTCTCATATCTCACGTCTAATCCAATTGATTTCTCACATCTAATCCTATTGATTTCTCATATCTCACGTCTAATCATATTGAGTTCTCATATATCACGTCTAATCCTATTGATTTCTCATATGTCATGTCTAATCCTATTGATTTCTCATATCTCACGTCTAATCCTATTGATTCCTCACATCTAATCCTATTGATTTCTCATATCTCACGTCTAATTCTATTGATTTCTCACGTCTAATCCTATTGATTCCTAATTGCTCACTTCTAATCCTGTTGATTCCTCATATCTCATGTCTAATCCTATTGATTTCTCATATCTCACGTCTAATCCTATTGATTTCTCATATCTCATGTCTAATCCTATTGATTTCTCATATCTCACGTCTAATCCTATTGATTTCTCATATCTCACGTCTAATCCTATTGATTTCTCACGTCTAATCCTATTGATTCCTCACATCTAATCCTATTGATTTCTCATATCTCACGTCTAATCCTATTGATTTCTCACGTCTAATCCTATTAATTCCTAATTGCTCACGTCTAATCCTGTTGATTCCTCATATCTCATGTCTAATCCTATTGATTTCTCATATCTCACGTCTAATCCTATTGATTTCTCATATCTCACGTCTAATCCTATTGATTTCTCATATCTCACGTCTAATCCTATTGATTTCTCATATCTCACGTCTAATCCTATTGATTTCTCATATCTCACGTCTAATCCTATTGATTTCTCACGTCTAATCCTATTGATTTCTCATATCTCACGTCTAATCCTATTGATTTCTCACATCTAATCCTATTGATTTCTCATATCTCACGTCTAATCCAATTGATTTCTCACATCTAATCCTATTGATTTGTCATATCTCACGTCTAATCCTATTGATTTCTCATATCTCACGTCTAATCCTATTGATTTCTCACGTCTAATCCTATTGATATCTCATATCTCACGTCTAATCCTATTGATTTCTCATATCTCACGTCTAATCCAATTGATTTCTCACATCTAATCCTATTGATTTCTCATATCTCACGTCTAATCCTATTGATTTCTCATATCTCACGTCTAATCCTATTGATTCCTCATATGTCATGTCTAATCCTATTGATTTCTCATGTCTAATCCTATTGATTTCTCTTATCTCACGTCTAATCCTATTGATATCTCATTTCTCAAGTCTAATCCTATTCATTTCTCATATCTCACGTCTAATCCTAGTGATTTCTCATATCTCACGTCTAATCCTATTGATTTCTCATATCTCACGTCTAATCATATTGATTTCTCATGTCTAATCCTATTGATTTCTCATATCTCACATCTAATCCTATTGATTTCTCATGTCTAATCCTATTGATTTCTCATATCTCACGTCTAATCCTATTGATTTCTCACGTCTAATCCTATTGATATCTCATATCTCACGTCTAATCCTATCGATTTCTCATATCTCACGTCTAATCCAATTGATTTCTCACATCTAATCCTATTGATTTCTCATATCTCACGTCTAATCATATTGAGTTCTCATATATCACGTCTAATCCTATTGATTTCTCATATGTCATGTCTAATCCTATTGATTTCTCATATCTCACGTCTAATCCTATTGATTTCTCACGTCTAATCCTGTTGATTCCTCATTTCTCACGTCTAATCCTATTGATTTCTCAAGTCTAATCCTATTGATTTCTCATATCTCACGTCTAATCCTATTGATTTCTCATGTCTAATCCTATTGATTTCTCATATCTCACGTCTAATCCTATTGATTTCTCATATCTCACGTCTAATCCTATTGATTTCTCACGTCTAATCCTATTGATATCTCATATCTCACGTCTAATCCTATTGATTTCTCATATCTCACATCTAATCCAATTGATTTCTCACATCTAATCCTATTGATTTCTCATATCTCACGTCTAATCCTATTGATTTCTCATATCTCACGTCTAATCCTATTGATTTCTCATGTCTAATCCTATTGATTTCTCTTATCTCACGTCTAATCCTATTGATATCTCATTTCTCACGTCTAATCCTATTGATTTCTCATATCTAACGTCTAATCCTATTGATTTCTCATATCTAATCCTATTGATTTCTCATATCTCACGTCTAATCATATTGATTTCTCATGTCTAATCCTATTGATTTCCCATATCTCACATCTAATCCTATTGATTTCTCATGTCTAATCCTATTGATTTCTCATATCTCACGTCTAATCCTATTGATTTCTCACGTCTAATCCTATTGATATCTCATATCTCACGTCTAATCCTATCGATTTCTCATATCTCACGTCTAATCCAATTGATTTCTCACATCTAATCCTATTGATTTCTCATATCTCACGTCTAATCATATTGAGTTCTCATATATCACGTCTAATCCTATTGATTTCTCATATGTCATGTCTAATCCTATTGATTTCTCATGTCTAATCCTATTGATTTCTCATATCTAATCCTATTGATTTCTCATATCTCACGTCTAATCATATTGATTTCTCATGTCTAATCCTATTGATTTGTCATATCTCACGTCTAATCCTATTGATTTCTCATATCTCACGTCTAATCCTATTGATATCTCATATCTCACGTCTAATCCTATTGATTCCTCATTTCTCACGTCTAATCCTATTGATGTCTCACGTCTAATCCTATTGATTTCTCATATCTCACATCTAATCCTATTGATTTCTCATATCTCACGTCTAATCCTATTGATTTCTCATATCTCACGTCTAATCCTATTGATTTCTCATATCTCACGTCTAATCCTATTGATTTCTCATATCTCACGTCTAATCCTATTGATTTCTCATATGTCATGTCTAATCCTATTGATTTCTCATATCTCATGTCTAATCATATTCACGTCTAACTCTAGTGATTCCTCATTTCTCACGTCTAATCCTATTGATTTCTCAGAGTCTATCCATTATTCGCATATCTCATCTAATTCCTATTGATTCTCACGTCTAATCCTATTGATTTCTCACGTCTAATCCTATTGATTTCTCATATCTCACGTCTAATCCTATTGATTT
>NC_052337.1:554089-575971 GCF_016432855.1 Salvelinus namaycush | reverse complement strand
ATATCTCACGTCTATCCTATTGATTCCTCATATGTCATGTCTTATCCTATTGATTTCTCATATCTCACGTCTAATCTATGATTTCTCATGTCTAATCTCCTATTGATTTCTCATTATCTCACGTCTAATCCTATTGATTCTCATATTCTCACGTCTAATCCTATTGATTTCTCATTCACGTCTAATCTATTGATTTCTCATATCACGTCTAATCCTATTGATTTCTCTTACTCACATCTAATCCTTTGATTCCTCATTTCTCACGTCTAATCCTATTGTGTCTCACGTCTAATCCTATTGATTTCTCATATCTCACGTCTAATCCTATTGATTTCTCATGTCTAATCCTATTGATTTCTCATATCTCACGTCTAATCCTATTGATTTCTTATATCTCCATGTCTAATCCTATGATTTTCTCATATCTCACGTCTAATCCATATTTCTCACGTCTAATCCTATTGATTTCTCATATCTCACGTCTAATCCTATTGATTTCTCATATCTCACGTCTAATCCTATTGATATCTCATATCTCACGTCTAATCCTATTGATTTCTCATATCTCACGTCTAATCCAATTGATTTCTAACATCTAATCCTATTGATTTCTCATATCTCACGTCTAATCCTATTGATTTCTCATATCTCACGTCTAATCCTATTTATTCCTCATATGTCACGTCTAATCCTATTGATTTCTCATGTCTAATCCTATTGATTTCTCATATCTCACATCTAATCCTATTGATTTCTCATATCTCACGTTTAATCCATTATTTCTCATATCTCACGTCTAATCTATTATTTCTCATATCTCACGTCTAATCCTATTGATTTCTCATATGTCATGTCTAATTCCTATTGATTTTCTCATATCTCACGTTAAATCCTATTGATTTCTCATTCTCATGTCTAATCATATTGATTCTCTATCCACGTCTAATCCTATTGATTTCTCATATCTCATCTAATCATATAGATTCTCATATCTATTCTAATCCTATTGATTTCTCATATCTCCGTCTAATCCTATTGATATCTCATATCTCACGTCTAATCCTAATTTGATTTCTCATATCTCACGTCTAAATCCAATTGATTTCTAACATCTAATCCTATGATTTCTCATATCTCATGTCTATCATATTGAGTTCTCATATCTCAGTGTCTAATCTATTGATTTCTCATATCTCACGTCTAATCCTATTATTTCTCATAGCTCAGCTAATCCTATTGATTTCCTATCTCACGTCTATCCTATTGATTTTGTTCTCATTATCTCACGTCTAATCCTATTGATTTCTCATATCTCACGTCTAATCCTATTGATTTCTCATATCTCACGTCTATTCTATTGATTTCTCATATCTCACGTCTATCCTATTGATTCCTCATATTCTGTCTATCCTATTGATTTCTCATATCTCACAGTCTAATCTATTGATTTCTCACTGTCTAATCCTATTGATTTCTTATCTCAAGTCTAATCCTATTGATTCCTCATTTCTCACGTCTAATCCTATTGATGTCTCACGTCTAATCCTATTGATTTCTCATATCGCACGTCTAATCCTATTGATTTCTCATATCTCACGTCTAATCCTATTGATATCTCATATCTCACGTCTAATCCTTTTGGTTTCTCACGTCTAATCCTATTGATATCTCATATCTCACGTCTAATCCTATTGATTTCTCATATCTCACGTCTAATCCTATTGATGTCTCATATCTCACGTCTAATCCTATTGATTCCTCATATGTCATGTCTAATCCTATTGATTTCTCATATCTCACGTCTAATCATATTGATTTCTCATGTCTAATCCTATTGATTTCTCATATCTCACGTCTAATCCTATTGATTTCTCATATCTCACGTCTAATCCTATGTTCTCAATCTATCCTATTGATTTCTCATATCTCACGTCTAATCCAATTGATTTCTCAACATCTTAATCTATTGATTTCTCATCTCACGTCTAATCCAATGATTTCTCACATCTAATCTATTGATTTTCATATCTCACGTCTAATCCTATTGATTTCTCATACTCACGTTCTAATCCTATTGATTTCTCATATCTCATGTCTAATCCTATTGATTCTATCTCACGTCTAATCCAATTGTTTCTCACGTCTAATCCTATTGATTTCTCATATCTCACGTCTAATCCTATTGATTTCTCATATCTCATGTCTAATCCTATTGATTTCTCGTATCTCACGTCTAATCCTATTGGTTTCTCACGTCTAATCCTATTGATATCTCATATCTCACGTCTAATCCTATTGATTTCTCATATCTCACGTCTAATCCTATTGATATCTCATATCTCACGTCTAATCCTTTTGGTTTCTCACGTCTAATCCTATTGATATCTCATATCTCATGTCTAATCCTATTGATTTCTCATATCTCACGTCTAATCCTATTGATTCTCATATCTCAACGTCTAATACTATTGATTCCTCATATCTCATGTCTAATCCTATTGATTTCTCATATCTACATGTCTATTCTATTGATTTCTCATATCTCACGTCTAATCCTATTGATTTCTCATATCTCACGTCTAATCCTATTGATTTCTCATATCTCACGTCTAATCCTATTGATTCCTCATGTCTAATCCTATTGATTTCTCATATCTCACGTCTAATCCTATTGATTTCTTATATGTCATGTCTAATCCTATTGATTTCTCATATCTCACGTCTAATCCTATTGATTCCTCATTTCTCACGTCTAATCCTATTGATTTCTCATATCTCACGTCTAATCCTATTGATTTCTCATATCTCACGTCTAATCCTATTGATTCTCATATCTCACGTCTAATCCTATTGATTCTCATATCCACGTCTAATCCAATTGATTTCTAACATCTAATCCTATTGATTTCTCATATCTCACGTCTAATCCTATTGATTTCTCATATCTCACGTCTAATCCTATTTATTCCTCATATGTCACGTCTAATCCTATTGATTTCTCATGTCTAATCCTATTGATTTCTCATATCTCACATCTAATCCTATTGATTTCTCATATCTCACGTTTAATCCAATTGATTTCTCATATCTCACGTCTAATCATATTGAGTTCTCATATCTCACGTCTAATCCTATTGATTTCTCATATGCATGTCTAATCCTATTGATTTCTCATATCTCACGTCTAATCCTATTGATTTCTCATATCTCATGTCTAATCTATTGATTTCTCATATCTCACGTCTAATCCTATTGATTTCTCATATCTCATGTCTAATCATATAGAGTTCTCATATCTCACGTCTAATCCTATTGATTTCTCATATCTCACGTCTAATCCTATTGATTTCTCATATCTCACGTCTAATCCTATTGATTTCTCATATCTCACGTCTAATCCTATTGATTCCTCATATGTCATGTCTAATCCTATTGATTTCTCATATCTCACGTCTAATCCTATTGATTTCTCATGTCTAATCCTATTGATTTCTCTTATCTCAAGTCTAATCCTATTGATTCCTCATTTCTCACGTCTAATCCTATTGATGTCTCACGTCTAATCCTATTGATTTCTCATTCGCCACAGTCTAATCCTATTGATTTCTCTATCTCACGTCTAATCCTATTGATTTCCTCATTTCTCACGTCTAATCCTATTGATGTCTCACGTCTAATCCTATTGATTTCTCATATCTCACGTCTAATCCTATTGATTTCTCATGTCTAATCCTATTGATTTCTCATATCTCACGTCTAATCCTATTGATTTCTTATATCTCACGTCTAATCCTATTGATTTCTCATATCTCACGTCTAATCCAATGGATTTCTCACATTTAATCCTATTGATTTCTGATATCTCACGTCTAATCCTATTGATTTCTCATATCTCACGTCTAATCCTATTGATATCTCATATCTCACGTCTAATCCTATTGATTTCTCATATCTCACGTCTAATCCAATTGATTTCTAACATCTAATCCTATTGATTTCTCATATCTCACGTCTAATCCTATTGATTTCTCATATCTCACGTCTAATCCTATTATTCTCTAGTCACGTCTAATCCTATTGATTTCTCATGTCTAATCCTATTGATTTCTCATATCTCACATCTAATCCTATTGATTTCTCATATCTCACGTTTAATCCAATTGATTTCTCATATCTCACGTCTAATCATATTGAGTTCTCATATCTCACGTCTAATCCTATTGATTTCTCATATGTCATGTCTAATCCTATTGATTTCTCATATCTCACGTCTAATCCTATTGATTTCTCATATCTCATGTCTAATCATATTGAGTTCTCATATCTCACGTCTAATCCTATTGATTTCTCATATCTCATGTCTAATCATATAGAGTTCTCATATCTCACGTCTAATCCTATTGATTTCTCATATCTCACGTCTAATCCTATTGATTTCTCATATCTCACGTCTAATCCTATTGATTCCTCATATGTCATGTCTTATCCTATTGATTTCTCATATCTCACGTCTAATCCTATTGATTTCTCATGTCTAATCCTATTGATTTCTCTTATCTCAAGTCTAATCCTATTGATTCCTCATTTCTCACGTCTAATCCTATTGATGTCTCACGTCTAATCCTATTGATTTCTCATATCGCACGTCTAATCCTATTGATTTCTCTTATCTCACGTCTAATCCTATTGATTCCTCATTTCTCACGTCTAATCCTATTGTGTCTCACGTCTAATCCTATTGATTTCTCATATCTCACGTCTAATCCTATTGATTTCTCATGTCTAATCCTATTGATTTCTCATATCTCACGTCTAATCCTATTGATTTCTCATATCTCACGTCTAATCCAATGGATTTCTCACATTTAATCCTATTGATTTCTCATATCTCACGTCTAATCCTATTGATTTCTCATGTCTAATCCTATTGATTTCTCATATCTCACGTCTAATCCTATTGATTTCTCATATGTCATGTCTAATCCTATTGATTTCTCATATCTCACGTCTAATCCTATTGATTCCTCATTTCTCACGTCTAATCCTATTGATTTCTCATGTCTAATCCTATTGATTTCTCAAATCTCACGTCTAATCCTATTGAATTCTCATGTCTAATCCTATCGATTTCTCATATCTCACGTCTAATCCTATTGATTGCTTATGTCTAATCCTATTGATTTCTCATATCTATCTGGCGGAATGTAGATTTCTCACCTACTGTGGGACAGTTACCCAGACACAGAATAAAACTGGTTCTGGATTCAAATACTATTTCATCTGAGGTCTGTTTTAAGTGTAGGTCTAATATGTGTCCAGGAAACCAGTCCTTCATTATCACATTAAATACCTTGTTATTAGACTCATTGAGATTCCCTATGCTCTTCCTTCTCGTGCTACTGATAAAATAAGATCACATGTGGCTCTACTGCCCTCTGCTGTTCATTTAGTGTCAGTACAGTTACGTCGGACATTTTAGGTTTATTTGAAAATCTCGGTACGTATGTAGAAACAAACATCAAATGTGATGTCATACAATACATAAAACACAGGTATTTAGATATAATCTTCCTAAATATGTGGACAGGATATGAGTAAATTGACCCTCAGTAATTCCCCCTTAGGGCCACCCTAGGACTTGCTCCCGGGCCAGTCTGGGGGCACCATTCCTGCTGAGGTGTCACTGGGTTTGAGTTGCCGGAAATATATAAGAGAGGACCAGATCGGAAAATGTGTCCCAAATGGCCCCTATTCCCTATATAGTGCACTTCTTTTTACAAGGGCCCTATTCCCTATATAGTGCACTGCTTTTTACAAGGGCCCTACTCCCTATATAGTGCATTGCTTTTTACAAGGGCCCTATTCCCTATATAGTGCACTGCTTTTTACAAGGGCCCTATTCCCTATATAGTGCACTGCTTTTTACAAGGTCCCTATTCCCTATATAGTGCACTGCTTTTTACCGGGTCCCATTTGGGACACGTTTCCCATATCAGACACTCAAGCCAAGCCTCTGATCACCACCTCACACTGTTCTGTTCATCAGTGAAGCAACTCCACTGCAGCAAACCCACAGTTACAGCTTTAAGCTACACTAGAGCAAGGGCTCCTAAGTGGCGCAGTGCTCCAAGACACTGCTTCTCAATGCAGGAGGCGTCACTGCAGTACCTGGTTTGAATCCAGGCTGCATCACATCCGGCCGTGATTGGGAGTCCCATAGGGCGGTGCACAATGGGCCCAGCGTCGTCCGTGTTCGGCCAGGGTAGGCCATCATTGTAAATAAGAATTTATTCTTAACTGACTTGCCTAGTTAAATAAATAAAAGCAAACCCCACGGTTACAGCTTTGAGACACACTAGTCCACTTCAGCAAACCCCACAGTTATGGCTACAGGTTAACCTGCCTCACCTAAGTTATGCTGAAGTAGCATGGCTACAGGTTAACCTGCCTCACCTACGTTATGCTGAAGTAGCATGGCTACAGGTTAACCTGCCTCACCTAAGTTATGCTGAAGTAGCATGGATACAGGTTAACCTGCCTCACCTAAGTTTAGCTGAAGTAGCATGGATACAGGTTAACCTGCCTCACCTAAGTTATGCTGAAGTAGCATGGATACAGGTTAACCTGCCTCACCTAAGTTATGCTGAAGTAGCATGGATACAGGTTAACCTGCCTCACCTACGTTATGCTGAAGTAGCATGGATACAGGTTAACCTGCCTCACCTACGTTATGCTGAAGTAGCATGGATACAGGTTAACCTGCCTCACCTACGTTATGCTGAAGTAGCATGGATACAGGTTAACCTGCCTCACCTAAGTTTTGCTGAAGTAGCATGGATACAGTTAACCTGCCTCACCTAAGTTATGCTGAAGTAGCATGGATACAGGTTAACCTGCCTCACCTACGTTATGCTGAAGTAGCATGGATACAGGTTAACCTGCCTCACCTAAGTTTTGCTGAAGTAGCATGGATACAGTTAACCTGCCTCACCTAAGTTATGCTGAAGTAGCATGGATACAGGTTAACCTGCCTCACCTAAGTTTAGCTGAAGTAGCATGGATACAGGTTAACCTGCCTCACCTAAGTTTAGCTGAAGTAGCATGGATACAGGTTAACCTGCCTCACCTAAGTTTTGCTGAAGTAGCATGGATACAGTTAACCTGCCTCACCTAAGTTTTGCTGAAGTTGCATGGATACAGGTTAACCTGCCTCACCTAAGTTTTGCTGAAGTTGCATGGATACAGGTTAACCTGCCTCACCTAAGTTTAGCTGAAGTAGCATGGATACAGGTTAACCTGCCTCACCTAAGTTATGCTGAAGTAGCATGGATACAGGTTAACCTGCCTCACCTAAGTTTTGCTGAAGTTGCATGGATACAGGTTAACCTGCCTCACCTAAGTTTTGCTGAAGTAGCATGGATACAGGTTAACCTGCCTCACCTAAGTTTAGCTGAAGTAGCATGGATACAGGTTAACCTGCCTCACCTAAGTTTTGCTGAAGTAGCATGGATACAGGTTAACCTGCCTCACCTAAGTTTTGCTGAAGTAGCATGGCTACACGTTAACCTGCCTCACCTGAAGCCCATTCTGGTGGGAAGCTGCTATAGACCACCAAGTGCTAACAGTCAGTATCTGGATAATATGTGTGAAATGCTTGATAATGTATGTGATATCAACAGAGAGGTATATTTTCATGAAAAAGCTTCAAACTGTTACTAGTGCCTGCAACCTGGTTCAGGTTATCAGTCAACCTACCAGAGTAGTTACAAACAGCACAGGAATGAAATCAACATGTATTGATCACATCTTTACAAATGCTGCAGAAATCTGCTCTAAAACGGTATACAAATCCATCAGATGTAGTGATCACAATATAGTAGCCATATCTAGGAAAACCAAAGTTCCAAAGGCTGGGCCTAATACAGTGTATAAGAGGTCATTCAAGAGGTTTTGTAGTTACAGCTTCCAAATGTAACTAGTGCCTCTAACCTGGTTCAGGTTGTCAGTCAACCTACCAGGGTATGTTGAAGAAGTAGCTGATATTTACTGGTCTGTTATGTGTAATGAGGAGCTTAATGATGGTAAAAAGCTTGTAATTTTAACGTGAGTGTGGAAGAGGTGAAGAATGTATTGTTGTCTATCAACAATGACAAGCCACCAGGGTCTGACAACTTGGATAGCAAGTGACTGGACGATGATAGTGGAGGATGATAGCGGATGATAATGCCACTCCTATTTGCTAAAAATTAGTAACAAAATAAACGTTAAATTAAAATATGGGCGATAGAAACCAGATAAAAACTGATAACATGTGACTTGAAGGATCTGAATGATGAGGAGGGTGAAGAGGGGGATTGAATGTGATTGATCTGAATGATGAAGTGGGTGAAGAGGGGGTTTGAATGTGATTGATCTGAATGATGAAGAGGGTGGTTGAATGTGATTGATCTGAATGATGAAGAGGGTGGTTGAATGTGATTGATCTGAATGATGAAGAGGGTGAAGAGGGGGATTGCATGTGATTGATCTGAATGATGAAGAGGGTGAAGAGGGGGTTTGAATGTGATTGATCTGAATGATGAAGAGGGTGGTTGAATGTGATTGATCTGAATGATGAAGAGGGTGGTCGAATGTGATTGATCTGAATGATGAAGAGGGTGAAGAGGGGGATTGAATTTAGAACAATAGTGTAATGATGATGAAGAATTGTGGGCGGTCTAATCATTTTGTTATGAAAGGCTGGAAATGGTACAGATTTTCCCCTGGGGGAGTCAAATCAGGCACTGAGTACCAAATACAATGTGCTTAGTTCACAATGGAAAGCCGAATCAAACTAATGGATGCACTGACAGCATTGCAAATGAATCATATAAAATATAAATACATATAAATGCCTCAGAATTTAGATGAGTTGGAGATGGAGAAAAATATTTTTGAGGTTTGAAATCGACGTTGCTGATGAAGAGTCTTCATCTGATGTTGACTTAGAGCCTCCACCTATGATGCCTGAGCCTCCACCTATAATGTCTGAGCCTCCACCTATGATGCCTGAGCCTCCACCTATGATGTCTGAGCCTCCACCTATGATGCCTGAGCCTCCACCTATGATGCCTGAGCCTCCACCTATGATGCCTGAGCCTCCACCTATGATGTCTGAGCCTCCACCTATGATGTCTGAGCCTCCACCTATGATGCCTGAGCCTCCACCTATGATGCCTGAGCCTCTACCTATGATGCCTGAGCCTCCACCTATGATGCCTGAGCCTCCACCTATGATGCCTGAGCCTCCACCTATGATGCCAGAGCCTCCACATATGATGCCTGAGCCTCCACCTATGATGCCTGAGCCTCCACCTATGATGCCTGAGCCTCCACCTATGATGCCTGAGCCTCCACCTATGATGCCTGAGCCTCCACCTATGATGTCTGAGCCTCCACCTATGATGCCTGAGCCTCCACCTATGATGTCTGAGCCTCCACCTATGATGCCTGAGCCTCCACCTATGATGCCTGAGCCTCCACCTATGATGCCTGAGCCTCCACCTATAATGTCTGAGCCTCCACCTATGATACCTGAGCCTCCACCTATGATGTCTGAGCCTCCACCTATGATGTCTGAGCCTCCACCTATGATACCTGAGCCTCCACCTATGATGCCTGAGCCTCCACCTATGATGCCTGAGCTTCCACCTATGATACCTGAGCCTCCACCTATGATGCCTGAGCCTCCACCTATGATGCCTGAGCCTCCACCTATGATGCCTGAGCCTCCACCTATGATGCCGGAGCCTCCACCTATGATGCCTGAGCCTCCACCTATGATACCTGAGCCTCCACCTATGATGCCTGAGCCTCCACCTATGATGCCTGAGCCTCCACCTATGATGCCTGAGCCTCCACCTATGATGCCTGAGCCTCGTAGCAGAAAAACCAGAACACAGTCAACGTAGACGGCGATCCCAACTACCACGGTGGGACAGGAGTCTGGGAGGGAGGGCACGGTTTGCACATCAGAGACTGTACTGTTGCTCACACGCACAGAAAAGGAAACAGAACTGTCTATGGTGGAACACCATTACATTTACAATTCCCACCATTACATTTACAATTCCCACCATTACATTTACAATTCCCACCATTACATTTACAATTCCCACCGTTACATTTACAATTCCCACCATTACATGTACAATTCCCACCATTACATGTACAATTCCCACCATTACATTTACAATTCCCCCCATTACATTTACTATTCCCACCATTACATGTACAATTCCCACCATTACATTTACAATTCCCACCATTACATTTACAATTCCCACCATTACATTTACTATTCCCACCATTACATTTACAATTCCCACCATTACATTTACAATTCCCACCATTACATTTACTATTCCCACCATTACATTTACAATTCCCACCATTACATTTACAATCCCCACCATTACATTTACAATTCCCACCATTACATTTACAATTCCCACCATTACATTTACAATTCCCACCATTACATTTACTATTCCCACCATTACATGTACTATTCCCACCATTACATTTACAATTCCCACCATTACATTTACAATCCCCACCATTACATTTACAATTCCCACAATTACATGTACAATTCCCACCATTACATTTACTATTCCCACCATTACATGTACAATTCCCACCATTACATTTACAATTCCCACCATTACATTTACTATTCCCACCATTACATTTACTATTCCCACCATTACATGTACAATTCCCACCATTACATTTACAATTCCCACCGTTACATTTACAATTCCCACCATTACATTTACAATTCCCACCGTTACATTTACAATTCCCACCATTACATTTACAATTCCCACCATTACATTTACAATTCCCACCATTACATTTACAATTCCCACTGTTACATTTACAATTCCCACCATTACATTTACAATTCCCACCATTACAGTTACAATTCCCACCATTACAGTTACTTATCATTCTTGCCATCTAGAATCACAACAACCCGGTGGAAACGTGCACATCATTTTCATGACGTTGTCAGCTAACACATTTAATTAACCTCTAACGCCTACCAAACCCGGATCCGGGATCCCCCCCAACACAAAAGCTGACTAGCATAGCCTAGCCTAAAGTTACAGGGATATCATAAAAAAAAATGTTCATGAAATCACAAGTCCAAGACACCAAATGAAAGATACAGATCTTGTGATTCAAGCCATCATCTCTGATTTGTAAAATGTTTTACAGGGAAGACACAATATGTAAATCTATTAGCTAACCACTGTTAGCAAAAGACAACAATTTTCTTACTCCACCATTTTCTTACTGCATCAGTAGCTATCACCAATTCGGCCAAATAAAGATATTGATAGCCACTAACCAAGAAAAAACCTCATCAGATGACAGTCTGATAACATATTTATGGTATAGGATAGGTTTTGTTAGAAAAATGTGCATATTTCAGGTATAAATCATAGTTTACAATTGCACCCACCATCACAACTCGACTAGAATAAATACACAGAGCAACGTGTATTACCTAATTACTAATCATAAAACATTTCTTAAAAATACACAGCTCACAGCTATGGAAAGACACAGATCTTGTGAATTCAGACAATATTTCAGATGTTCTAAGTGTTTTACAGCGAAAACACAATAAATCGCTATATTAGCATACCACATGTGCAAACGTTACCAGAGCATTGATTCTAGCCAAAGAGAGCGATAACGTAATCATCGCCAAAATATATTAATTTTTTCACTAACCTTCTCAGAATTCTTCAGATGACACTCCTGTAACATCATATTACAACATACATATAGAGTTTGTTCGAAAATGTGCATATTTAGCCACCAAAATCATGGTTAGACAATGAGAAAAGTAGCCCAGCTGGTCAGAAAATGTCGTGCGCCATATTAGACAGTGATCTAGTCTTATACATAAATACTCATAAACTTGACTAAAAAATACAGGGTGGACAGCGATTGATAGACAATTTAATTCTTAATACAATCGCTGAATTACATTTTTTAAATTATCCTTACTTTTCAATACAGGTTGCGCCAAGCGAAGCTATACCAAACAAAATGGCGGCATAAGCGTTTAACATTTTTCGACAGAAACACGATTTATCATCATAAATTGTTCTTACTATGAGCTGTTCTTCCATCAGAATCTTGGGCAATGAATCCTTTCTCCGGTCTAATCGTCTTTTGGTCGAAAGATCTCCTCTTGTCCGGTCGAAACGGTCACTAACGTTCACCATGCACTCGAAAAGTGCCCAGCGCTTCAAAGTGTATTACACAGAAATGCCATAAAATCGCCCTAAACGGATATAAATTGCTATAAAACGGTTCAAATTAACTACCTTATGATGTTTTTAACACCTATAACGAGTAAAAACATGACCGGAGAAATATTACTGGCTAAACAACCGCTTGGAAGGAGGCAAGTCCGACGTCCTTCGTGCGTCAGGCGCAGGCAGCAAAAGAAAGCTACTTCCGGTATTTCGTGTTTTATACAGGCCCTGATTGCGCAATCGACTCCATTCAAAGCGTCACCACGTACTGACATCCAGAGGAAGACGTAGGCAGTGTCTGTTTCTCCATAGCATTTACAGGGACATTACAACCGACCTGGGAACAGGGGCCAAGATGTCTGAAATCTCACTCCCTGTCATGAAAAGTGCTGTAGAAGAAGTTCTGTTTCACTCAGAGACAAAATTCCAACGGCTATAGAAACTAGAGAGTGTTTTCTATCCAATAATAATAATAATATGCATATTGTACGAGCAAGAATTGAGTAGGAAGCCGTTTAATCTGTAGAGCAAATTATGCTAATGCGAAACAGCACCCCCTATAGTGGCAAGAAGTTTTAAACTCTCGTCATTCTGCTCTGTCCATTTCGCCAAACAGGTGACCAGTTGTGCAGCGTTCACGTGCTAGTCGGAACCAGGAAACTCAGAAATGTTTGACTTGCTAACTGCTTGAACTACAACCAGTTAGCAAGTCGGAAATGTCAGAGTTTCCTAGTTCCGACTTGTACATGAACGTGGCATTGGGCCACAGACCTAGGTGCTGGCCCATGTCAGGAATGATTGAGCAGAGCGGGATCCTGGGTAAAGTCTTAAGCTACAGACTGTTGTTTTGTTTTTCCCGGTTTATGTTCATCGTTCTGGTTTGTTTACATATTGGTCTTTTTTAAATTTTTATTTTATTTCACCTTTATTTAACCAGGTAGGCCAGTTGAGAACAAGTTCTCATTTACAACTGTGACCTGGTCAAGATAAAGCAAAGCAGTTTGGCACAAACAACACAGAGTTACACATGGAATAAACAAACATACAGTCAATAATACAATAGAAAAGTCTATATACAGTGTGTGCAAATGAGGTGGGATTAGGGAGGTAAGGCAATAAATAGGCCATGGTGGCGAAATAATTACAATATAGCAATTAAACACTGAAATGGTAGGATGTGCAGGAAGATTTGGCAGATGCTCTTACTGTCAGGGATTTCAACTAAGACAACCACAAACAAAAAAATGACTCAATAAAGCAGCTATCAGCGACATCAGTGCTACAAAGAAAAGACAAAGTTATTTTGTAAATATTGTGCCTATATGTTTATCCACGTGACCTGCCAACAGACGTCCTCTCCCAGGGCAGTAAAACCTAGTCTACCATCCTGCCTGCTCACTGCTACATCCACGGCAACGGCCTCATAGGGAGAAACACACGTTTAGGTAAATAAACTGTACTGCTAATACAAGGAAATATTCTACCGTAGAATAAAAAATGGCCACAGCTCATGTAATTGCAGAGTGTAACCATTAGATGGGCCTATATACCACAGAGAGGAGAATAATGATGATACTACAGGACGGGGGTCGTCACTAGTTAGTTAACACAGCACAAAGTCAGAAGGCCCGCCTACTCCACCAATCAGATGAGGGAGTGTGGTGACGTGTATGCCGGCTCACGGTTCATGGTAAACAACCAATCAGATGAGGGAGTGTGGTGACGCGCATGCAGGCTCACGGTTCATGGTAAACAACCAATCAGACAATGGAGTGTGATGACACCAACCGACTTGTAAGGGGCCGACGAGAGACATGTTTATTATATCTGATGATCCATCAAAGAACTGGTTATTTATTAGATAAAACCAAATATGTCTTGTTCAAAGTCAGCTTTGTTAGCTTATCGTGACGTTTGGCCCTTACTCATAGGTACTTGTCATAACCCAAAATAGGTTTACTGCCTGCAATGTCTGCATGTCGACAAGCAAATTGACACATCTGAATTTTAGATGTTGATTTTCGTAATCCACAAATAATCCACAAGTAAAACGTACAAAGTTTCACAGACATACATGTTCACAGAAATGTACACACTACCGTTCAAAAGTTTGGGGTGACTTAGAAATGTCCTTGTTTTTTAAAGAAAAGCACATTTTTGGTCCGTTAAAATAACATCAAATTGATTAGAAATACAATGTAGACATTGTTAATGTTGTAAATGACTATCGTAGCTGGAAATGGCAGATTTTTAATGGAATATCTACATAGTCGTACAGAGGCCCATTATCAGCAACCATCACTCCTGTGTTCCAATGGCACATTGTGTTAGTTAATCCAAGTTTATCATTTTAAAAGGCTAATTGATCATTAGAAAACCCTTTTGCAATTATGTTAGCACAGCTGAAAACTGTTGTTCTGATTAAAGAAGCAATAAAACTGGCCTTCTTTAGACTAGTTGAGTATCTGGAGCATCAGCATTTGTGGGTTCGATTACAGGCTCAAAATGCCCAGAAAGAAATAACTTTCTTCTGAAACTCGTCAGTCTATTCTTGTTCTGAGAAATGAAGGCTATTCCATGCGAGAAATTGTCAAGAAACTGAAGATCTGGTACAACGTTGTGAACTACTCCCTTCACAGAACAGCGCAAACTGGCTCTAACCAGAATAGAAAAGGAGTGGGAGGCCCCGGTGCACAACTGAGCAAGAGGACAAGTACATTAGAGTGTCTAGTTTGAGAAACAGACTCCTCACAAGTATTTAACTGGCAGCTTCATTAAATAGTACCCGCAAAACACCAGTCTCAACGTCAACAGTGAAGAGGCGACTCCGGGATGCTGGTCTTCTAGGCAGAACCTCAGACTTATTTGAGATTGTTGATAACAAAGAGACACATCTCCTCCCGTTGGCTCTGCTGATGCATAAAAAAACCCAGATAGATATATTATCCTTGTCCATCCATGATTCCGAGAAAAATACAGTGTATTCGGAAAGTATTCAGACCCCTTGACTTTTTTCCACATTTTGTTACATTACAACCTAATTCTTTAAATGATTAAATCATTTTTTCCCTCATCAATCTACACACAATACCCCATAATGACAACGCAAAAACAGGTTTGTAGATTTGCAAATTATACATTTTTTACAACTGAAATATATAATTTACATAAGTATTCAGTACTTTGTTGAAGCACCTTAGGAAGCGATACAGCCTTGAGTCTTCTGGGTATGATGCTACAAGCTTGGCACACCTGTATTTGGGGAGTTTCCCACATTCTTCTCTGCAGATCCTCTCTGTCAGGTTGGATGGGGAGCGTCGCTGCACAGCTATTTTCAGGTCTCTCCAGAGATTTTCGATCGGGTTCAAGTCCGGGCTCTGGCTGGGCCACTCAAGAACATTCAGAGACTTGTCCTGAAGCCACTCCTGCGTTGTCTTGGCTGTGTGCTTAGAGTCGTTGTCCTGTTGGAAGGTGAACCTTCACCCCAGTCTGAGGTCCTGAACGCTCTGGAGAAGGTTTTAATCAAGGATCTCTTTGTACATTGCTCAATTCATATTCCCCTCAATCCTGATTAGTCTCCAAGTCGCTGCCTCTGAAAAACATCCCCCACAGCATGATGCTGCCAACACCATGCTTCAGCGTAGGGATGGTGCCAGGTTTACTCCAGACATGACGATTGGCATTCATTCCAAATAGTTCAATCTTTCATCAGTCCAGAGAATCTTGTTTCTCATGGTCTGAGAGTCCTTTAGGTGGCTTTTGGAAAACGCGTGCATTTTACTGAGAAGTGGCTTCTGTCTATATATCAGTGCTCATTATATTCTGGTTTATATTTGATACTAATTTTAGAGATATTGTTTAATAATAGAGATATTGTATAATAATAGAGATATTGTATAACAATAGATCTTTAATATATAATCATACATGTCCATATTTGGTTCTCACATGACCTGGCCATCTGCTAAGATAAAGAGAAGATAGTGTCAGGACCCAGATAGCAGTAGACATTCCATGGCCCCAGAGGCCCCAGAGGTCAGAGTTAAGGTAATCTCTGAAGATAAAGAGAAGATAGTGTAAGGACCCAGATAGCAGTAGACATTCCATGGCCCCAGAGGCCCCAGAGGCCCCAGAGGTCAGAGTTAAGGTAATCTCTGAAGATAAAGAGAAGATAGTGTAAGGACCCAGATAGCAGTAGACATTCCATGGCCCCAGAGGCCCCAGAGGCCCCAGAGGCCCCAGGAAACAGAAGTGTTCAACATAGCTCACTAACACACATTTCTACATAGCTCACTAACACACATTTCTACATAGCTCACTAACACACATTTCTACATAGTTCACTAACACACATTTCTACATAGCTCACTAACACACATTTCTACATAGCTCACTAACACACATTTCTACATAGCTCACTAACACACATTTCTACATAGTTCACTAACACACATTTCTACATAGCTCACTAACACACATTTCTACATAGCTCACTAACACACATTTCTACATAGCTCACTAACACACATTTCCACATAGCTCACTAACACACATTTCCACATAGTTCACTAACACACATTTCTACACAGCTCACTAACACACATTTCTACATAGCTCACTAACACACATTTCCACATAGCTCACTAACACACATTTCCACATAGCTCACTAACACACATTTCTACATAGCTCACTAACACACATTTCTACATAGCTCACTAACACACATTTCTACATAGCTCACTAACACACATTTCTACATAGCTCACTAACACACATTTCTACATAGTTCACTAACACACATTTCTACACAGCTCACTAACACACATTTCTACATAGTTCACTAACACACATTTCTACACAGCTCACTAACAGACATTTCCACATAGTTCACTAACACATTTATACATTGTTCACTAACACACATTTCCACATAGTTCACTAACACATTTATACAGGGCATTCTGAAAGTATTTTTCCCCTCATTAATCTACACACAAAACCCAATAATGATGAAGTGAAAATGGGTTTACAAAGTGAAAACAAATTTTACAAATGTTCTATAGGGCGGCGTACAATTGGCCCAGCGTCGTCTGGGTTTGGCCTGGGTAGTCCGTCATTGTAAATAAGAATTTGTTCATAACTGACTTGCCTAGTTAAATAAAGGTTAAATAAAAAATACAAATTAAATTAAATGTCATGAATGAGGTGGCCGTCATTGTAAATAAATTGGACTGGATTACTGCTGCTGATGCTGCTACATGTATTTATATATTTGTTTTATTTTACTAGGCAAGTCAGTTATGAACACATTCTTATTTACAATGACGGCCTTCTGGGGAACAACGGGTTAACTTCCTTGTTCAGGGGCAGAACAACAGTTTTTTCCTTGTCAGCTCGGAGATTTGATCCAGCAACCTTTCGGTTACTGGCCCAAAGCTCTAACCACTAGGTTACCTGCCACCCCAAATTGACTGAGAGCATATTTTCATTTACAGGAGAGAACATCCCTGACCCTCTCCACACTCGGAACGGGTTAGTCATGGATTAGCTGATTGATCCTGCATCCCCCCCCCCTCCCTCCCTCCCTCCCTCCTCGCTTCTCCTCCCCCTCCCTCCCTCCCTCCCTCCCTCCCTCCCTCCCTCCCTCTCTCCCTCCCTCCCTCCCTCTCTCCCTCTCTCCCTCTCTCCCTCTCTCTCTCTCTCTCTCTCTCTCTCTCTCTCTCTCCCTCTCTCTCTCTCTCTCTCTCTCTCTCTCTCTCTCTCTCTCTCTCTCTCTCTCCCTCCCTCCCTCCCTCCCTCTCTCCCTCCCTCCGTCTCACACCCCTCCCACCCTCCCTCCCCCCTTTCACTTTCCTCCCTCCCACCCTCCGTCCATCTTCACTCCCTAGTTCCATACATCACACACACCCCTCTCTCCTCCTCTCTACTCCCTCCTGCAGGTGGTGCTAGCTGTCACAGTCAGGGAGATGCAGGATGCTGCTAGCTGAAGACAGGTGATGAGACAGAAGTGATGCTGCTAGCTGAGGACCGGTGCTGCGTGTTTCTGTGGAGACGTGATGCTGCTAGCTGAAGACAGGTGAAGCTGCTAGCTGAAGACAGGTGATGAGACAGAAGTGATGCTGCTAGCTGAAGACAGGTGATGAGACAGAAGTGATGCTGCTAGCTGAAGACAGGTGATGAGACAGAAGTGATGCTGCTAGCTGAAGACAGGTGCTGCGTGTTTCTGTGGAGACGTGATGCTGCTAGCTGAAGACAGGTGTAATGAGACAGAAGTGATGCTGCAAGGTGAAGACAGGTGTGATGAGACAGAAGTGATGCCGCTGGCTGCAGACAGGTGTAATGAGACAGAAGTGATGCTGCTAGCTGAAGACAGGTGTGATGAGACAGAAGTGATGCTGCTAGCTGAAGACAGGTGATGAGATGGAAGTGATGCTGCTGGCTGAAGACAGGTGTAATGAGACAGAAGTGATGCTGCTAGCTGCAGACAGGTGTAATGAGACAGAAGTGATGCTGCTAGCTGCAGACAGGTGTAATGAGGCAGAAGTGATGCTGCTAGCTGCAGACAGGTGTGATGAGACAGAAGTGATGCTGCTAGCTGAAGACATGTGCTGCGTGTTTCTGTGGAGACGTGATGCTGCTAGCTGAGGACCGGTGCTGCGTGTTTCTGTGGAGACGTAATGCTGCTAGCTGACACACAGCCATGCTGCTGGTGGAGTGACTCACAGGGTGGAGGAGAGGGAGGACCGCAAGTCATTTCAGAGTTGAAGAAGCTCCTCGGAAGAGAGGAGCGAACGAGCGGGAGGACAGAAAGATCCAAGCCGAGGCTGCCGGCTACATCCAAGTTGCCATGATAGTCACACCTCTGTGCAGGATAGCATCATCACAGTGAGTAGCTACATAATTTCTACCATCTACATCCAAGTTGCCATGACAGTCACACCTCTGTGCAGGATAGCATCATCCCTGTGAGTAGCTACATAATTTCTACCATCTACATCCAAGTTGCCATGACAGTCACACCTCTGTGCAGGATAGCATCATCACAGTGAGTAGCTATATCATTTCTATATTCCTCCCTCCCTCGCTCCATCCTCATCCTCCTCAGACGGACGGACATCACCCCGGGGTTGCTGTGGCAACGGCATCTCTGGATGCGTAGGACACTAACTCAGTCTGTCAGTTATACAGGGAAACGCTGCAGCTGGATGTGTCATACTTTTCTCTCTCTTCTCCATTGCTCTCTATCTCCTCTCCCTCTCTTTTCTCTCTTCTCTCTCTTCTCCATCGCTCTCTATCTCCTCTCCCTCTCTTTTCTCTCTTCTCCATCGCTCTCTATCTCCTCTCCCTCTCTTTTCTCTCTTCTCTCTCTTCTTCATCGCTCTCTATCTCCTCTCCCTCTCTTTTCTCTCTTCTCTCTCTTCTCCATCGCTCTCTATCTCTCTCTCCTCTCCCTCTCATTTCTCCCTCTCTCTCTCTCTCTCTCTCTCTCTCTCTCTCTCTCTCTCTCTCTCTCCCTCTCTCTCCTCTCTCTCTCTCTCTGTCTCTCTCTCCCTCTCTCTCTCTCTCTCCGTCCCTTCTGTCTTTCCCTCTCTCTTTGTGTGTGGACGGTTCATCAGGAATATTAATCATAGGGTTGGGTCAGTAATATCGTCATAGAGATCCTTCTCCATTCCTTCCCATGCTTCTCCCATTCTCCCTCTCTTTCCCTCCTTCCCTGACAATAACATTACATTATATTTTAGGGCTTTATTAGCATGGGAGACATATGTTAACATTGCTCTGTATTGGTATGGGAAACATATGTTAACATTGCTCTGTATTGGTATGGGAAACATATGTTAACATTGCTCTTTATGGGAAACATATGTTAACATTGCTCTTTATTGGTATGGGAAACATATGTTAACATTGCTCTTTATGGGAAACATATGTTAACATTGCTCTTTATTGGTATGGGAAACATATGTTAACATTGCTCTTTATGGGAAACATATGTTAACATTGCTCTTTATGGGAAACATATGTTAACATTGCTCTTTATGGGAAACATATGTTAACATTGCTCTGTATTGGTATGGGAAACATATGTTAACATTGCTCTGTATTGGTATGGGAAACATATGTTAACATTGCCAAAGCAAGTGAGGTAGATAATAAACTAATGTGAAATAAACAATAAAAATGAACTGTAAACATTACACTCACAGAAGTTCCAAAACAATAAAGTTATTTCAAATGTCATATTATGTCTATCAGGTATGAAGGTAAGACCCAGATGCAGACATCGAATTAACAATGGTTTAACAATCCAACAGGGGCAGGCAAGAGACAGGTCAAGGCTGGCAGGGGTCAGTAAACCAGAGGTGGGGCAACGGTACTGGACAGCAGGCAGATACAGGGTCAGGGTAGGCAGAGGTCAATAATCCAGAGGTGGCGCAAAAGGTAGAGGTCGGCAGGCAGGCTCAGGGTCAGGGTAGGCAGAGGTCAATAATCCAGAGGTGGGGCAACGGTACCGGACGGCAGGCAGAGTCAGGGTAGGCAGAGGTCAATAATCCAGAGGTGGGGCAACTGTACCGGATGGCAGTCAGGGTCAGGGTAGGCAGAGGTCAATAATCTAGAGGTGGGGCAAAGCTACAGGTCATCAGGCAGGCTCAGGGGCAGGACAGGCAGAGTGGTCAGGCAGGCTGGCTCAGAGTCAGGACAGGCAGAGTGGTCAGGCAGGCTGGCTCAGAGTCAGGACAGGCAATGGTCAAAACCAGGAGGGCGAGAAAAAGGAGAGACTGGGGAAAGCAGGAGCTGAGAAGAACAACGCTGGTTGACAAACAAGACGAACTGGACAAACAGAGAACACAGGTATAAATACACTGGGGATAATGAGGAAGATGGGCGACACCTGGAGGGGGGTGGAGACAATCACAAGGACAGGTGAAACAGATCAGGGTGGGACAATGTCTATATACAGTGTTGTAACGATGTTTAAATAGTTAAAGTACAGAGGAGAAAATAAATAAACATAAATATGGGTTGTATTTACAATGGTGTTTGTTCTTCACTGCTTGCCCTTTTCTTGTGGCAACAGGTGACAAATCTTGCTGCTGTGATGTCACACCGTGGTATTTCACCCAGTAGATATGGGAGTTTATCAAAATTGATTTTGCTTTGTTCTGTGTAATGTGTCAGTGCCCTGTCTCTCTCTCTCTTTACTTCTACACTTTTCCATGGCTCAGTGTCTCTCTCAGAATGTCTCAGGGCTGGCCAGGCTAACAGTATGTGATTACTGCAGAGTGTCTCAGGGCTGGCCAGGCTAACAGTATGTGATTACTGCAGAATGTCTCAGGGCTGGCCAGGCTAACAGTATGTGATTACTGCAGAGTGTCTCAGGGCTGGCCAGGCTAACAGTATGTGATTACTGCAGAATGTCTCAGGGCTGGCCAGGCTAACAGTATGTGATTACTGCAGAGTGTCTCAGGGCTGGCCAGGCTAACAGTATGTGATTACTGCAGAATGTCTCAGGGCTGGCCAGGCTAACAGTATGTGATTACTGCAGAGTGTCTCAGGG
>NC_052337.1:459089-541589 GCF_016432855.1 Salvelinus namaycush | reverse complement strand
TTGAGGTATAAATCATAGTTTTAAATTGCAGCTACCATCACAAATAGCACCGAAGCAGACAGAATAATTACAGAGAGCAACGTGAAATACATAAATACTCATCATAAAACATTTATGAAAAATACATGGTGTACAGCAAATGAAAGAAACATCTTGTGAATCCAGCCAATATTTCCGATTTTTTAAGTGTTTTACAGCGAAAACACAATATATATTTCTATTAGCTCACTACAGTAGCCAAACACACAACGCAATTTACTCCCCGCAAAAATAGCTTGCACAAAACCGACAAAATAGAGATAAAATTAATCACTAACCTTGAACAAATTCATCAGATGACAGTCTTATAACATCAGGTTATACAATACACTTATGTTTTGTTCGAAAATGTGCATATTTAGAGCTACAAATCCTGATTATACATTGTGAATACGTAGCATCGATTCACCAGAATCTCCAGAGATATTTTGGACACTCACCTAATCTGACCAAAGAACTCATCATAAACTTTACATAAAAATACTTGTTGTATGGCAAATTAAAGATACACTGGTTCTTAATGCAACCGCCGTGTTAGATTTTTAAAAATAACTTTACCATAACAAACAGCTTGCGTTATTACGGGACAGCGCTCGCCAAAACGGCAGAGAATAGGAATCAATATTTTCCACAGAAATACGAAATAACATCATAAATTGTTCTTACTTTTGCTGAGCTTTCATCAGAATCTTGTACAAGGAGTCCTTGGTCCAGAATAAATCGTTGTTTGGTTTTAGAATGTCCTTTTCTTCTGTCGAATTCGCGCCACAATGCTAGCCAATGTTGATAACGTTCCCATTTTCTCTCGACGCAAAGAACGGAAAACTCCAAAAAGTCCCAATAAACGTTGAATAATCTGATAAAACTCGGTTGAAAAAACCTACTCTACGATGTTATTATCACATGTATCAAATAAAATCAGAGCCGAAGATATTCGCCGTGTAAACCGAACGCTTATCAGAAGACAATATGGAGGTGCTTCGTGCGCCTAGGTAGAGAAAGGAAATTCCTGACCTGCCACTCCAAAGCTCTTGTTCGACCTCAGATCAAGCTAGACACCCCATTCCACCTTCCACTGCCTGTTGACATCTAGTGGAAGGCGTATGAAGTGCATGTATATCGATAAATATAAGCCAGTTGAATAGGCAGGCCCTGAAACAGAGCCCCATTTTCAGAATTTTCACTTCCTGTCTGGAAGTTTGCTGACAAATGAGTTCTGTTTTACTCACAGATATAATTCAAACAGTTTTAGAAACTTGAGAGTGTTTTCTATCCAATAGTAATAATAATATGCATATTGTATGATCTAGAATAGAGTACGAGGCCGTTTAAATTGGGCACGATTTTTTCCAAAGTGACAATAGCGCCCCCCTATTGACAAGAAGTTTTAACATACAAGAGGGTATTCTAGGTCATTCCAGGGGTATTCTAGGTCATTCCAGGGGTATTCTAGGTCATTCCAGGGGTATTCTAGGTCATATATGATTTCCTCTTTTAAAGATGTTGCTTCTTGTAGTCATGTGGGGAGCTCTGATCTCTCTCTCTCTCTCTCTCTCTCTCTCTCCCTCTCTCTCCATCTCGAGAACTGCAATAGTTACAAAGGCTTCTCAGTGATTGGGCCTAGTTGGCCAGCGTCAACAGGCTTCTCAGTGACTGGGCCTAGTTGGCCAGCGCTAACAGGCTTCTCAGTGACTGGGCCTAGTTGGCCAGCACTAACAGGCTTCTCAGTGACTGGGCCTAGTTGGCCAGCGCTAACAGGCTTCTCAGTGACTGGGCCTAGTTGGCCAGCGCTAACAGGCTTCTCAGTGACTGGGCCTAGTTGACGAGCGTTAACAGGCTTCACAGTGACTGGGCCTAGTTGGCAAGCGCTAACAGGCATCTCAGTGACTGGGCCTAGTTGGCCAGCGCTAACAGGCTTCTCAGTGACTGGGCCTAGTTGACGAGCGTTAACAGGCTTCTCAGTGACTGGGCCTAGTTGGCAAGCGCTAACAGGCATCTCAGTAACTGGGCCTAGGTAGGGAGTGTTAACAGGCCTCTCAGTGACTGGGCCTAGTTAGGGAGTGTTAACAGGCCTCTCAGTGACTGGGCCTAGTTGGGGAGTGTTAACAGGCTTCTCAGTGACTGGGCCTAGTTAGGGAGTGTTAACAGGCCTCTCAGTGACTGGGCCTAGTTAGGGAGTGTTAACAGGCTCCTCAGTGACTGGGCCTAGTTAGGGAGTGTTAACAGGCCTCTCAGTGACTGGGCCTAGTTGGGGAGTGTTAACAGGCTTCTCAGTGACTGGGCCTAGTTAGGGAGTGTTAACAGGCCTCTCAGTGACTGGGCCTAGTTAGGGAGTGTTAACAGGCTCCTCAGTGACTGGGCCTTGTTGGGGAGTGTTAACAGGCTCCTCAGTGACTGGGCCTAGTTAGGGAGTGTTAACAGGCTCCTCAGTGACTGGGCCTAGTTAGGGAGTGTTAACAGGCCTCTCAGTGACTGGGCCTAGGTAGGGAGTGTTAACAGGCTCCTTAGTGACTGGGTCTAGTTGGGGAGTGTTAACAGGCCTCTCAGTGACTGGGCCTAGGTAGGGAGTGTTAACAGGCTCGTCAGTGACTGGGCCTAGTTGGGGAGTGTTAACAGGCTCCTCAGTGACTGGGCCTAGTTAGGGAGTGTTAACAGGCTCCTCAGTGACTGGGCCTAGTTAGGGAGTGTTAACAGGCCTCTCAGTGACTGGGCCTAGTTAGGGAGTGTTAACAGGCTCCTCAGTGACTGGGCCTAGTTAGGGAGTGTTAACAGGCCTCTCAGTGACTGGGCCTAGTTAGGGAGTGTTAACAGGCTCCTCAGTGACTGGGCCTAGTTAGGGAGTGTTAACAGGCTCCTCAGTGACTGGGCCTAGTTAGGGAGTGTTAACAGGCTCCTCAGTGACTGGGCCTAGTTGACCAGCGTTAAGGAATTCGGTTTTATGGGTGAGTTCATTATTGCCAGATCTTTATGTTGGGGTTCCAGTGTCCATTTCTGCTGTTGAGAAACGGTTCACTGTGTGTCTCTTATTGGCTGGCTTACCCTCAGTCATTTTAATTAGGAGTTTATCACATGGATATTGTTTACAGGAGTTTATCACATGGATGTTGTTCACATCCATTCTATTTGCCAACATGCAATCACTGGAGAATAAACTGGATTATTTCAAATTGACACTATCCTACCAATGGGACATAAAAAACTGTAATATCTTATGTTTCACCGAGTCGTGTCTGAACGACGCAACTTATAATATACAGTTGGCTGGGTTTTCTGTGCACCGACAGGACAGAACAGCCACGTCTGGTAAGATGAGGGATGGGGGTGTGTGTCTATGTGTTAATTACAGCTGGTGCGCGACATCTAATAAGTCTCGAGGTATTGCTCGCCTGAGGTAGAGACCACACTATTTACCAAGGGAGTTTTTATCTATATTTTTCGTATCTGTCTATTTCCCATCACCAACCGATAATGGCACCAAGACTCAATGAGCTGTAAAAGGCCATAAACAAACAGGAAAATGCTCATCCAGAAGTGGCGCTCCTAGTGGCCGGGCACTGTAATGCAGGCAACTTAAATTCGTTTTGCCTCATTTCTACCAGCATGTTAAATGTGCAACCAGGAGGGAAAAAACTCTAGACCACCTTTACTCCAGACACAGAGACGCGTACAAAGCTCTCCCTCGCTCTCCATAATGGCAACTCTGAAAGCATGTAGACTAGTAATAGAGCCTTAGTCAGTGTACAGCCAATCAGAGAAAGCATGTAGACTAGTATTAGAGCCTTAGTCAGTGTACAGCCAATCAGAGAAAGCATGTAGACTAGTATTAGAGCCTTAGTCAGTGTACAGCCAATCAGAGAAAGCATGTAGACTCTAGTATTAGAGCCTTAGTCAGTGTACAGCCAGTCAGAGAAAGCATGTAGACTAGTATTAGAGCCTTAGTCAGTGTACAGCCAATCAGAGAAAGCATGTAGACTCTAGTATTAGAGCCTTAGTCAGTGTACAGCCAGTCAGAGAAAGCATGTAGACTAGTATTAGAGCCGTAGTCAGTGTACAGCCAATCAGAGAAAGCATGTAGACTAGTATTAGAGCCTTGGAAAGCAAAACCACTCCTGACACTGAATCTCAGTCCATGTCTGATGAGGAAATAGGTTGGTACTCACCCCTACACAGTAGGAGATACTCACCCCTCTACTCACCCCTCCTAACTCCTCCACCCTCACGATGAGGGCCTCACCCCTCTCCTCACCACTGCACATTTATAAACTCAGATGCTGAGTGATCAGTGATTGGCTGCCTGCTGTAATGTTACCAGATGGAGAGAGAGTCTCTGATGAAGAAAGGCCTGGTTGTTCATATAATTACTGGAGCTATGCTCTGTATTAAGCCACAGAATACAGAAAGGGAGAGAGAGAGAGAGAGAGAGAGAGAGAGAGAGAGAGAGAGAGAGAGAGAGAGAGAGAGAGAGAGAGAGAGAGAGAGAGAGAGAGAGAGAGAGAGAGAGAGAGAGAGAGAGAGAGAGAGAGAGAGAGAGAGAGAGAGAGAGAGAGAGAGAGAGAGAGAGAGAGAGAGAGAATCAACTATTAAAGACTACCAGAACCCACTGGATTCTCCAATTACCTTGAATGAGTTACAGGACAAAATAAAAACCCTCCAACCCAAAAAAGCCTGTGGTGTTGATGGTATCCTTAATGAAATGATCAAATATACAGACAACAAATTCCAATTGGCTATACTAAAACTCTTTAACATCGTCCTTAGCTCTGGCATCTTCCCCAAAATTTTGAACCAAGGACTGATCACCCCAATCCACAAAAGTGGAGACAAATTTGACCCCAATAACTACCGTGGAATATGCGTCAACAGCAACCTTGGGAAAATCCTCTGCATTATCATTAACAGCAGACTCGTACATTTCCTCAATGAAAACAATGTACTGAGAAAATGTCAAATTGGCTTTTTACCAAATTACCGTACAACAGACCATGTATTCACCCTACACACCCTAATTGACAACCAAACAAACCAAAACAAAGGCAAAGTCTTCTCATGCTTTGTTGATTTCAAAAAAGCCATCCACTCAATTTGGCATGAGGGTCTGCTGTACAAATTGATGGAAAGTGGTGTTGGGGGTAAAACATACGACATTATAAAGTCCATGTACACAAACAACAAGTGTGCAGTTAAAATTGGCAAAAAACACACACATTTCTTCACACAGGGTCGTGGGGTGAGACAGGGATGCAGCTTAAGCCCCACCCTCTTCAACATATATATCAACGAATTGGCGCGGGCACTAGAACAGTCTGCAGCACCCGGCCTCACCCTACTAGAATCCGAAGTCAAATGTCTACTGTTTGCTGATGATCTGGTGCTTCTGTCACCAACCAAGGAGGGCCTACAGCAGCACCTAGATCTTCTGCACAGATTCTGCCAGACCTGGGCCCTGACAGTAAATCTCAGTAAGACCAAAATAATGGTGTTCCAAAAAAGGTCCAGTCGCCAGGACCACAAATTCCATCTAGACACTGTTGCCCTAGAGCACACAAAAAACTATACATACCTCGGCCTAAACATCAGCGCCACAGGTAACTTCCACAAAGCTGTGAACGATCTGAGAGACAAGGCAAGAAGGGCATTCTATGCCATCAAAAGGAACATAAATTTCAACATACCAATTAGGATCTGGCTAAAAATACTTGAATCAGTCATAGAGCCCATCGCCCTTTATGGTTGTGAGGTCTGGGGTCCGCTCACCAACCAAGACTTCAGAAAATGGGACAAACACCAAATTGAGACTCTGCATGCAGAATTCTGCAAAAATATCCTCCGTGTACAACGTAGAACACCAAATAATGCATGCAGAGCAGAATTAGGCCGATACCCACTAATGATCAAAATCCAGAAAAGAGCCGCTATCACGGACATTGACCCCTCCTCCATTAGTGCATTCACTGTCAGACCACAGACACCATTGTCAGATCACAGTCAGATCAACGTGTTTTTGAAGAAATTAACCGGCAATATTCATTCAAAAAAAATGGTGTCAATGGTGTCAAAAACATAAACCAATCGTACAGATGGGCTCCAAACAGTGCAGAGAGATTCATTGAAACATTAAACTCAAATGAAATGATGAACTCTATACAGTTTTTCAATAACTCACAATACCAAAACAATAAAGATGGTGTCAATTCGGCTACTCTAAACATAAACTGCATATTCCAAAAAGCAGCATCGAAAGCAAATTTGAGAAAACCAAAGAAATGCAACATCAGAAACAAAAAACAAAATGTTTCTGATAAATGGTTTGATAATGAATGTAAAACAATTAGAAAACACCTAAGACAAATGTCAAACAAAAAACATAAGCAGCAAAACAACCCAGAGCTACGATATGAATACTTTGAAACTCTGAAACAGTATAAACATACACTGAAACGCAAGAAACTGAGTTTGACTTGTTTATACTGAAACAGTATAAACAAGACACTTGATGAAATTGAAAAGGCAATTGACCAAAATCAGTTCTGGGACATGTGGAACAATTTAAGCACAACAAAGCCACAAGAATTAGCCATACAAGATGTAGGAATTTGGAAAACTTATTTTGATAATCTATACAAAAACATCCCACAAAAAGACTTAAAACAGAACCAATTAGAAATTAAAGAAAAATTGAACATCCTTGAATCAGTCATTAAAAACAACCAAAATCCATTAGATTACACAATAACCCAACAAGAACTAAATGAAAAGCTCAAATCTATTAAATCAAAGAAGGCTTGTGGTCTAGACAACATCAGAAATGAAATGCTGAAAAACAGCACACCTGAGTTGCAAAATGCTGTGCTTAAATTGTTCAACATGGTTTTAACTTCTGGCTGCTTCCCTGATGTCTGGAACCAGGGGCTCATCTCCCCTATCCACAAAAGTGGAGACAAATCAGACCCCAATAATTACAGGGGAATTTGTGTAAACTGTAACTTGGGAAAGGTTTTCTGTAGCATTTTGAATTCAAGAATTCAAACCTTTCTTCAAGAAAAAAATGTAATAACTAAATGTCAAATTGGCTTTCTCCCTAACCATCGCACTACTGACCATATATACACCTTACACACACTAATTAATAAACACGTCCACCAAAAAAAAGAGGGCAAAATCTTTGCTTGCTTTATTGACTTTAAAAAAGCATTTGATTCTATTTGGCACGAAGGGCTATTCTACAAAATTCTCCAAAGTGGGCTTGGTGGTAAGGTGTATGACTTAATAAAATGTATGTACACAGAAAACAAGTGTGCAATAAAAATCAAAAACCAAAGAACAGAATTCTTTTCACAATGTCGAGGTGTGAGACAAGGCTGTAGTTTGAGTCCAAATCTTTTCAACATTTATATCAATGAATTAGCAGACATGTTGGACAATTCTCCAGCCCCAGGACTCACACTATTTGACACAGAGGTGAAATACCTGCTATATGCTGATGACTTGGTACTTCTATCACCAACCAAAGAAGGTCTTCAACAGAACATTAATATTCTAGAGCAATATTGCCATAATCTCTCTCTCTCTCTCTCTCTCTCTCTCTCTCTCTCTCTCTCTCTCTCTCTCTCTCTCTCTCTCTCTCTCTCTCTCTCTCTCTCTCTCTCTCTCTCTCTCTCTCTCTCTCTCTCAATTCAATTCAATTCAATTTCAATTCAAGGGGCTTTATTGGCATGGGAAACATGTGTTAACATTGCCAAAGCAAGTGAGGTAGACAATACACAAAAGTGAAACAAACAATACAAATTAACAGTAAACATTACACATACAGAAGTTTCAAAACAATAAAGACATTACAAATGTCATATTATATATATACAGTGTTGTAACAATGTACAAATGGTTAAAGCACACAAGTTAAAATAAATAAGCATAAATATGGGTTGTATTTACAATGGTGTTTGTTCTTCACTGGTTGCCCTTTTCTTGTGGCAACAGGTCACAAATCTTGCTGCTGTGATGGCACACTGTGGAATTTCACCCAGTAGATATGGGAGTTTATCAAAATTGGATTTGTTTTCGAATTCTTTGTGGATCTGTGTAATCTGAGGGAAATATGTGTCTCTAATATGGTCATACATTGGGCAGGAGGTTAGGAAGTGCAGCTCAGTTTCCACCTCATTTTGTGGGCAGTGTGCACATAGCCTGTCTTCTCTTGAGAGCCATGTCTGCCTACGGCGGCCTTTCTCAATAGCAAGGCTATGCTCACTGAGTCTGTACATAGTCAAAGCTTTCCTTAAGTTTGGGTCAGTCACAGTGGTCAGGTATTCTGCCACTGTGTACTCTCTGTTTAGGGCCAAATAGCATTCTAGTTTGCTCTGTTTTTTTGTTAATTCTTTCCAATGTGTCAAGTAATTATCTTTTTGTTTTCTCATGATTTGGTTGGGTCTAATTGTGCTGTTGTCCTGGGGCTCTGTGGGGTGTGTTTGTGTTTGTGAACAGAGCCCTAGGACCAGCTTACTTAGGGGACTCTTCTCCAGGTTCATCTCTCTGTAGGTGATGGCTTTGTTATGGAAGGTTTGGGAATCGCTTCCTTTTAGGTGGTTGTAGAATTTAACGGCTCTTTTCTGGATTTTGATAATTAGTGGGTATCGGCCTAATTCTGCTCTGCATGCATTATTTGGTGTTCTACGTTGTACACGGAGGATATTTTTGCAGAATTCTGCATGCAGAGTCTCAATTTGGTGTTTGCCCCATTTTGTGAAATCTTGGTTGGTGAGCGGACCCCAGACCTCACAACCATAAAGGGCAATGGGCTCTATGACTGATTCAAGTATTTTTAGCCAGATCCTAATTGGTATGTTGAAATTTATGTTCCTTTTGATGGCATAGAATGCCCTTCTTGCCTTGTCTCTCAGATCGTTCACAGCTTTGTGGAAGTTACCTGTGGTGCTGATGTTTAGGCCGAGGTATGTATAGTTTTTTGTGTGCCCTAGGGCAACGGTGTCTAGATGGAATTTGTGGTCCTGGCGACTGGACCTTTTTTGGAACACCATTATTTTGGTCTTACTGAGATTTACTGTCAGGGCCCAGGTCTGACAGAATCTGTGCAGAAGATCTAGGTGCTGCTGTAGGCCCTCCTTGGTTGGTGACAGAAGCACCAGATCATCAGCAAACAGTAGACATTTGACTTCGGATTCTAGTAGGGTGAGACCGGGTGCTGCAGACTGTTCTAGTGCCCGCGCCAATTCGTTGATATATATGTTGAAGAGGGTGGGGCTTAAGCTGCATCCCTGTCTCACCCCACGACCCTGTGTGAAGAAATGTGTGTGTTTTTTGCCAATTTTAACCGCACACTTGTTGTTTGTGTACATGGATTTTATAATGTCGTATGTTTTACCCCCAACACCCCTTTCCATGAATTTGTATAGCAGACCCTCATGCCAAATTGAGTCGAAGGCTTTTTTGAAATCAACAAAGCATGAGAAGACTTTGCCTTTGTTTTGGTTTGTTTGGTTGTCAATTAGGGTGTGTAGGGTGAATACATGGTCTGTTGTACGGTAATTTGGTAAAAAGCCAATTTGACATTTGCTCAGTACATTGTGTTCATTGAGGAAATGTACGAGTCTGCTGTTAATGATAATGCAGAGTATTTTACCAAGGTTACTGTTGACGCATATTCCACGGTAGTTATTGGGGTCAAATTTGTCTCCACTTTTGTGGATTGGGGTGATCAGTCCTTGGTTCCAAATATTGGGGAAGATGCCAGAGCTAAGGACGATGTTAAAGAGTTTTAGTATAGCCAATTGGAATTTGTTGTCTGTATATTTGATCATTTCATTAAGGATACCATCAACACCACAGGCCTTTTTGGGTTGGAGGGTTTTTATTTTGTCCTGTAACTCATTCAAGGTAATTGGAGAATCCAGTGGGTTCTGGTAGTCTTTAATAGTTGATTCTAGGATTTGTATTTGATCATGTATATGTTTTTGCTCTTTATTCTTTGTTATAGAGCCAAAAAGATTGGAGAAGTGGTTTACCCATACATCTCCATTTTGGATAGATAATTCTTCGTGTTGTTGTTTGTTTAGTGTTTTCCAATTTTCCCAGAATTGGTTAGAGTCTATGGATTCTTCAATTACATTGAGCTGATTTCTGACATGCTGTTCCTTCTTTTTCCGTAGTGTATTTCTGTATTGTTTTAGTGATTCACCATAGTGAAGGCGTAGACTCAGGTTTTCCGGGTCTCTATGTTTTTGGTTGGACAGGTTTCTCAATGTATTTCTTAGATTTTTGCATTCTTCATCAAACCATTTGTCATTGTTGTTCATTTTCTTCGGTTTTCTATTTGAGATTTTTAGATTTGATAGGGAAGCTGAGAGGTCAAATATACTGTTAAGATTTTCTACTGCCAAGTTTACACCTTCACTATTGCAGTGGAACGTTTTACCCAGGAAGTTGTCTAAAAGGGATTGGATTTGCTGTTGCCTAATTGTTTTTTGGTAGGTTTCCAAACTGCATTCCTTCCATCTATAGCATTTCTTAATGTTACTCAGTTCCTTTGGCTTTGATGCCTCATGATTGAGTATTGCTCTGTTCAAGTAGACTGTAATTTTGCTGTGATCTGATAGGGGTGTCAGTGGAATGACTGTGAACGCTCTGAGAGACTCTGGGTTGAGGTCAATGATAAAGTAGTCTACAGTACTACTGCCAAGAGATGAGCTATAGGTGTACCTACCATATGAGTCCCCTCGAAGCATACCATTGACTATGTACATACCCATCGTGCAACAGAGCTGCAGGAGTTGTGACCCGTTTTTGTTGGCGATGTTGTCGTAGTTGTGTTTAGGGGGGCATATGGGGGAGGGAATGCTGTCACCTCCAGGTAGGTGTTTGCCCCCCTGTGTGCAGAGGGTGTCAGGTTCTTGTTCAGTTCTGGTATTTAGGTCAGCATAGACTAGTACATGTCCCTGGGCTTGGAAATGATTGATTTCCCCCCCTCCAGGATGGGGAAGCTGTCTTCATTAAAGTATGGGGATTCTAGTGGGGGGATATAGGTAGCACACAGGAGGTTTCTCTGTTGAGATCATTTCATTATTCATTTCTAGCCAGATGTAAAATGTTCCTCTTTTGACTAATTTAATGGAGTGGGTTAGGTCTGCTCTATACCAAATTAGCATCCCCCTGAGTCTCTTCCCTGTTTCACACCTGGTAGTGTGGTGGATGGGACTACAAGCGTTCTATAACCTAGAGGGCAACCAATGGGTTCGTCTCCTCTCTTCCCTGTTTCACACCTGGTCGTGTGGTGGATGGGACTACCAGCTCTCTGTAACCTAGAGGGCAACCAGTGGGTCCGTCTCCTCTATACCATGTTTCTTGTAGGATGACAATGTCTGTATTTCCAATTTATTTGATGAAGTCTGGGTTCCTGCTCTTTAGGTCAAAGGTAGAGCTCAGACCTTGTATATTCCAGGATGTGATAGTAAAAGCTTTGTGTTCCATAGTGTCTAGTGTTGTTTTCCAGTGGTTTAGGCCCAGACCATTACAGTAGGTGTGAGCAGAGCATGTTGAACATCTGATACATAACTCTTAGGTGGCAGGATGGGGCTTGGGGGGGTGTAATAGTGGGGGTTGGGTCTGTTGCAGGATGGGTCTTGGGTGGGTGTAATAGTGGGGGTTAGGCCTGTTGCTCTGCTCACGGCATGGGCATATGTCCTGCTGTCATGTTGAGGTCCTTGCCGCAGGGGCGGGGGGGGGGGGGGGCAGAAGGGGCAAAGGTCTGCTATGGGGGCCTATATATTGTTTGGCCAGGGTTTGTTTGGGGTGGTTTTAGCTGGTTGGGGTGTGGCTGGTGATGCTGTGGTGTGGGTGTAGGTCCTCTTGGCATGGGTTCTCTCAGTGAAGGTCCTTCGGGAGGGGGTCTTGCAGGTCTGGGAGAGTGTCTCGCTGGTCTGGGAGAGTGTCTTGCTGGTCTGGGAGAGTGTCTCGCTGGTCTGGGAGGGGGTCTCGCTGGTCTGGGAGGTGGTCTTGCTGATCTGGGAGGGGGTCTCGCTGTTTTGGGAGGGGGTCTTGCAGCTCTGGGAGAGGGTCTCGCTGGTCTGGGAGAGGGTATCGCTGGTCTGGGAGAGTGTCTCCCTGGTCTGGGAGAGTGTCTCCCTGGTCTGGGAGAGTGTCTCGCTGGTCTGGGAGAGGGTCTCGCTGGTCTTTGAGAGGGTCTCGCTGGTCTGGGAGAGGGTCTCGCTGGTCTGGGAGAGGGTCTCGCTGGTCTGGGAGGGAGTCTGGCTGGTCTGGGAGAGGGTCTCGCTGGTCTGGGAGAGGGTCTCGCTGGTCTGGGAGGGGGTCTCGCTGGTTTGGGAGGGGGTCTTGCAGCTTATGGAGGGGGTCTCGCTGGTCTGGGAGGGGGTCTGCAGCTCTGGGAGGGGGTCTTGCTGGTCTGGGAGGGGGTCTTGCAGCTCTGGGAGAGGGTCTCGCTGGTCTGGGAGAGTGTCTCGCTGGTCTGGGAGGGAGTCTTGCAGCTCTGGAAGAGGGTCTCGCTGGTCTGGGAGAGGGTCTCGCTGGTCTGGGCAGGGGGTCTCGCTGGTCTGGGCAGAGTGCCTCGCTGGTCTGGGCAGGGTGTCTCGCTGGTCTGGGCAGGGGGTCTGTTGCGTGAGGTGTTGGGTCTGTGGTTTTATTGTGATGTCCTTCAGGGTCCTGGCAAAGGTGGAGATTGATGCCTTGTAGAGGTGGACCTGGTCATTAAGGCTGTTCAGTCCAGGGTGGAGTGGTGGGCCAGGGGGACATTAGGTTTTGAGAATCAGTCTCGCGAAATGCTTGCATTCAGCTACTGTATGGTAGCAGGGTGGAGATAACCACTTGTGCGTTTGGGAAAGTGGAAGAAGCTCTTTCAATCACTCCCTTGAGTGCTGTTGCCAGCCTTTCCTGCTGGGCCCTCAGGTCATTTGTGCCCGTGTGAATTATGATATGGCTGGGGGACCCTAGTCTGTCCTCTGACAACAGCTCCAGGGCCTAGTGTTTGGGCACCAGAGTTTAGCCACTTTATGTTTGGGAAAAAGTTTTTCCTGTTGAAGGAATTTGCCATTTGAGTCAATGAGGAGCACAATCTCTGGTTTTGTGTGTCTTCAGTGGATGTGTGGGGGTTGTCATAAGAGCCTTCAGGGGAGGGGTCTGTTGGGGAGGGGTCAGGCTGTTAGGAGGGGGAGGGGTCTGTTGGGGAGGGGTCTGTTGGGGAGGTGTCAGGCTGTTAGGAGGGGGAGGGGTCTGTTGGGGAGGTGTCAGGCTGTTAGGAGGGGGAGGGGTCTGTTAGGGAGGGGTCAATTGGGGAAGGGTCTGTTGGGGAGGGGTCAGGCTGTTAGGAGGGGGAGGGGTCAGGATGTTAGGAGGGGGAGGGGTCTGTTGGGGAGGGGTCAGGTTGTTAGGAGGGGGAGGGGTCTGTTGGGGAGGGGTCAGGCTGTTAGGAGGGGGAGGGGTCTGTTGGGGAGGGGTCAGGCTGTTAGGAGGGGGAGGGGTCTGATGGGGAGGGGTCAGGCTGTTAGGAGGGGGAGGGGTCTGTTGGGGAGGGGTCAGGCTGTTAGGAGGGGGAGGGGTCTGTTGGGGAGGGGTCAGGCTGTTATGAAGGGGAGGGGTCAGGCTGTTAGGAGGGGGAGGGGTCTGTTGGGGAGGGGTCAGGCTGTTATGAAGGGGAGGGGTCAGGCTGTTAGGAGGGGGAGGGGTCTGTTGGGGAGGGGGTGGGGTCTGTTGGGTTGCTGGGTTCTGTGTTGTCTGTGCCATTGTGGTGTTTAGGTTGTGGTCCGGGTCTGAGGTGGGCTGTTCTGCTGGCTTCTATGGGGGAGCATCTGTTCTCTGTTTTGTCACCTCTTCATTCAGTGCCATGTGTACTTCTCTAAGTTCTCTCACCTCAATCTGTAGAGCAGCCATTTCTCTCACCTCAGTCTGTAGAGCAGCCAGCTCTCCCACCTCAGTCTGTAGAGCAGCCAGCTCTCTCACCTCAGTCTGTAGAGCAGCCAGATCTCCCACCTCAGTCTGTAGAGCAGCCAGATCTCCCATCTCAGTCTGTAGATCAGCCAGCTCTCTCACCTCAGTCTGTAGAGCAGCCAGTTCTCTCACCTCAGTCTGTAGAGCAGCCAGCTCTCTCTCCTCAGTCTGTAGAGCAGCCAGTTCTCTCACCTCAGTCTGTAGAGCAGCCAGCTCTCTCACCTCAGTCTGTAGAGCAGCCAGCTCTCTCACCTCAGTCTGTAGAGCAGCCAGCTCTCTCACCTCAGTCTGTAGAGCAGCTCTCTCACCTCAGTCTGTAGAGCAGCTCTCTCACCTCAGTCTGTAGAGCAGCCAGTTCTCTCACCTCAGTCTGTAGAGCAGCTAGCTCTCTCACCTCAGTCTGTAGAGCAGCCAGTTCTCTCACCTCAGTCTGTAGAGCAGCCAGCTCTCTCACCTCAGTCTGTAGAGCAGCCAGCTCTCTCACCTCAGTCTGTAGAGCAGCTCTCTCACCTCAGTCTGTAGAGCAGCTCTCTCACCTCAGTCTGTAGAGCAGCCAGTTCTCTCACCTCAGTCTGTAGAGCAGCTAGCTCTCTCACCTCAGTCTGTAGAGCAGCCAGCTCTCTCAGACAGCCGTCCATCTCCAGCTTCTGCCTTCCTGGTCTCGTTGGGGGGGGGGTGTTGTTGTGCTGGTCTGTTTTGTGGGTTTGTTCTGTCTGTATTGTGTGGACTAGCTCTCTGAGCTCCACCATGTCTCTCTCCAGCTCTGTGAATGTATCCCTCTCAATGATGGAGGAGCAGTGCAGTTGTGGGCCCTGGGTGTGTTCAGTGCTGGGAGGGTGACTGTCCTCGTCTGCAGGACAGTTTGAAGAGGTGTGATCAGACTCACTCAGGATGGGGGAGTCGTCACACAGAGAGATCTCTAACTGCTGTGCTCTCTCTTTGATTCTGTAAAAGTCCTGCTGGAACTGCATGAGGATGCCCTGCACCATTACTGGTAGTGTGTTAGTATAGCACTGTGCCATGCCAGGGGATGGTCTGGTTAATATAGCACTGTGTCATGCCAGGGGATGGTCTGGTTAATATAGCACTGTGCTATGCCAGGGGATGGTCTGGTTAATATAGCACTGTGCCATGCCTGGTTAATATAGCACTGTGCCATGCCAGGGGATGGTCTGGTTAATATAGCACTGTGCTATGCCAGGGGATGGTCTGGTTAATATAGCACTGTGCCATGCCAGGGGATGGTCTGGTTAATATAGCACTGTGCCATGCCTGGTCAATATAGCACTGTGCCATGCCTGGTTAATATAGCACTGTGCCATGCCTGGTTAATATAGCACTGTGCCATGCCTGGTTAATATAGCACTGTGTCATGCCAGGGGATGGTCTGTGTTAGTATAGCACTGTGCCATGCCTGGTCAATATAGCACTGTGCCATGCCTGGTTAATATAGCACTGTGCCATGCCTGGTTAATATAGCACTGTGCCATGCCTGGTTAATATAGCACTGTGCCATGCCAGGGGATGGTCTTGTTAATATAGCACTGTGCCAGGGGATGGTCTGGTTAATATAGCACTGTGCCATGCCAGGGGATGGTCTGGTTAATACAGCACTGTGTCATGCCAGGGGATGGTCTGGTTAATATAGCACTGTGTCATGCCAGGGGATGGTCTGGTTAATATAGCACGGTGTCTTGCCAGGGGATGGTCTTGTTAATATAGCACTGTGCCATGCCAGGGGATGGTCTGGTTAATATAGCACTGTGCCATGCCAGGGGATGGTCTGGTTAATATAGCACTGTGCCATGCCAGGGGACGGTCTGGTTAATATAGCACTGTGCCATGCCAGGGGATGGTCTGGTTAACCTTTACCGAACCTCAACCCCGTATCCGGGATCACCCCCCACCCCCCACACACTGATTAGCATAGCTAGCATAGCTTCACAAGTAGATAGTAGCATCTAAATATCATTAAATCACAAGTCCAAGACACCAGATGAAAGATACAGATCTTGTGAATAAAGCCACCATTTCAGATTTTTAAAATGTTTTACAGGGAAGACAAAATATGTAAATCTATTAGCTAAACACGTTAGCAAAATACACCACTATTCTAACTCCATCAGTTTCTTACTCCTTCAGGTGCTATCACCAATTCGGCTCAACTAAGATATTGATAGCCAATAACCTATAAAAAAAACCATCAGATGACAGTCTGATAACATATTCATGGTATAGGATAGTTTTTGTTAGAAAAAAGTGCATATTTCAGGTAGAAATCACAGTTTACAATTGCACCGACCATCACAAATCGACTAGAATTACTAGATAGAGCAACGTGTATGACCAATTTACTCATCATAAAACATTTCATAAAAATAGACAAAGCATAGCAATGGAAAGACCCAGTTCTTGTGATTTCAGACCATATTTCAGATTTTCTAAGCGTTTTTTCAGCGAAAACACAATAAATCGATAAGTTAGCATACTACATGTGCAAACGTTACCAGAGCATCGATTCCAGCCAAAGAGCGCTATAACGTCAACATCGCCAAAAGATATTAATTTTTTCACTAACCTTCTCAGAATTCTTCCGATGACACTCCTGTAACATCATTTTACAACATACATATACAGTTTGTTCGAAAAGGTGCATATTTAGCCATACAAAACCGTGGTTACACAATAAAAATACTAGGAAATCAAGCCTCAATATGTCTGACGTCATCTATCAGAGTGATCTAGTTTAATTGAAAGCTAATCATATACTTGACTAAAAAATACAGGGTTGACAGGAATCGAAAGACAAATTAGTTCTTAATGCAACCGCTGATTTACATTTGTAAAATTATCCTTACTTTTCAATACAGGGTTCGCCAAGTGAAGCTATACCAAACAAAATGGCGAAATATGCGTTTAAAATATTTCGACAGAACAACAATTTATCATATTAAATATTGCTTACTATGAGCTGTTCTTCCATCATATTCTTGGGCAATGTATCCTTTCTATGTTATAAACGTCTTTTGGTCGATAGATGTCCTCTGTCCTTCGAAATATCCACTAACGATCGAACGGGACCCCAAAACGTGTCCAAAGTTTCAGAGTGCACAACAAAGAAATTCCTCAAAATCGCACTAAACGGATATAATTTCCTATAAAACGGTTTAAATTAACTACCTTATGATGTTTCTAAGTCCTATATCGAATTAAATTACAGACGGATACATTTCAAGTTGATAACCGAGCCTGTGAAAATGGCGTCCGGAGGTCCCTTCCTGCGTAAGGGCGAGCGTCGAAAGGGGGGCTACTCTCACTCCTTGGTCTTTTATAACCTCTGAGAGCTACGGAGAAGGCCCATTCCACTTCTCATTGGTTACTGACATCCAGGGGAAGGCGGGTGCAGTTCGTGTCGTTCCATAGGATAGACAGAGACCTTAAAAACTGATCTGAAACCAGAGCTTCGCTCTCAGACCTTTCACTGTCTGTCATGGATTTCGCTGTAGAAAGAGTTCTGGGTCACCCACAGACATCATTCCAACTTTGTATGAAACTAGAAAGTGTTTTCTTTCCAATAGAATTAATAATATGCATATTGTACGAGCAAGAATTGAGTACTAGGCAGTTTAATTTGGAGACGACAAAATGCTAATTCGGAACAGCACCCCCTGTAGTCGCAAGAAGTTAATATAGCACTGTGCCAGGGGATGGTTTTGTTAATATAGCACTGTGCCAGGGGATGGTCTTGTTAATATAGCACTGTGCCAGGGGATGGTCTGGTTAATATAGCACTGTGCCATGCCAGGGGATGGCCTGGTTAATATAGCACTGTGCCATGCCAGGGGATGGTCTGGTTAATATAGCACTGTGCCATGCCAGGGGACGGTCTGGTTAATATAGCACTGTGTTATGCCAGGGGATGGTCTGGTTAATATAGCACTGTGCCATGCCAGGGGATGGTCTGTGTTAGTATAGCACTGTGTCATGCCAGGGGATGGTCTGGTTAATATAGCACCATGCCAGGGGATGGTCTGGTTAATATAGCACTGTGTCATGCCAGGGGATGGTCTGGTTAATATAGCACTGTGCTATGCCAGGGGATGGTCTGTGTTAGTATAGCACTGTGTCATGCCAGGGGATGGTCTGGTTAATATAGCACCATGCCAGGGGATGGTCTGGTTAATATAGCACTGTGCCATGCCAGGGGATGGTCTGGTTAATATAGCACTGTGTCATGCCAGGGGATGGTCTGGTTAATATAGCACTGTGCCATGCCAGGGGATGGTCTGGTTAATATAGCACCATGCCAGGGGATGGTCTGTGTTAATATAGCACCATGCCAGGGGATGGTCTGGTTAATATAGCACTGTGTCATGCCAGGGGATGGTCTGGTTAATATAGCACTGTGCCATGCCAGGGGATGGTCTGGTTAATATAGCACTGTGCCATGCCATGGGATGGTCTGGTTAATATAGCACTGTGCCATGCCAGGGGATGGTCTGGTTAATATAGCACTGTGCCATGCCAGGGGATGGTCTGGTTAATATAGCACTGTGCCATGCCAGGGGATGGTCTGGTTAATATAGCACTGTGCCATGCCAGGGGATGGTCTGGTTAATATAGCACTGTGCCATGCCAGGGGATGGTCTGGTTAATATAGCACTGTGCCATGCCAGGGGATGGTCTGGTTAATATAGCACTGTGCCATGCCAGGAGATGGTCTGGTTAATATAGCACTGTGCCATGCCAGGGGATGGTCTGGTTAATATAGCACTGTGCCATGCCAGGGGATGGTCTGGTTAATATAGCACTGTGCCATGCCAGGGGATGGTCTGTGTTAATATAGCACTGTGCCATGCCAGGGGATGGTCTGGTTAATACAGCACTGTGTCATGCCAGGGGATGGTCTGGTTAATATAGCACTGTGCCATGCCAGGGGATGGTCTGGTTAATATAGCACTGTGCCATGCCAAGGGATGGTCTGGTTAATATAGCACTGTGCCATGACAGGGGACGGTCTGGTTAATATAGCACTGTGCCATGCCAGGGGATGGTCTGGTTAATATAGCACTGTGCCATGCCAGGGGACGGTCTGGTTAATATAGCACTGTGCCATGCCAGGGGATGGTCTGGTTAATATAGCACTGTGCCAGGGGATGGTCTTGTTAATATAGCACTGTGCCAGGGGATGGTCTGGTTAATATAGCACTGTGCCATGCCAGGGGATGGCCTGGTTAATATAGCACTGTGCCATGCCAGGGGACGGTCTGGTTAATATAGCACTGTGTTATGCCAGGGGATGGTCTGGTTAATATAGCACTGTGTCATGCCAGGGGATGGTCTGGTTAATATAGCACTGTGCCATGCCAGGGGATGGTCTGGTTAATATAGCACCATGCCAGGGGATGGTCTGTGTTAATATAGCACCATGCCAGGGGATGGTCTGGTTAATATAGCACTGTGTCATGCCAGGGGATGGTCTGGTTAATATAGCACTGTGTCATGCCAGGGGATGGTCTGGTTAATATAGCACTGTGCTATGCCAGGGGATGGTCTGTGTTAGTATAGCACTGTGTCATGCCAGGGGATGGTCTGGTTAATATAGCACCATGCCAGGGGATGGTCTGGTTAATATAGCACTGTGCCATGCCAGGGGATGGTCTGGTTAATATAGCACTGTGTCATGCCAGGGGATGGTCTGGTTAATATAGCACTGTGCCATGCCAGGGGATGGTCTTGTTAATATAGCACCATGCCAGGGGATGGTCTGTGTTAATATAGCACCATGCCAGGGGATGGTCTGGTTAATATAGCACTGTGTCATGCCAGGGGATGGTCTGGTTAATATAGCACTGTGCCATGCCAGGGGATTGTCTGGTTAATATAGCACTGTGCCATGCCATGGGATGGTCTGGTTAATATAGCACTGTGCCATGCCAGGGGATGGTCTGGTTAATATAGCACTGTGCCATGCCAGGGGATGGTCTGGTTAATATAGCACTGTGCCATGCCAGGGGATGGTCTGGTTAATATAGCACTGTGCCATGCCAGGGGATGGTCTGGTTAATATAGCACTGTGCCATGCCAGGGGATGGTCTGGTTAATATAGCACTGTGCCATGCCAGGGGATGGTCTGGTTAATATAGCACTGTGCCATGCCAGGGGATGGTCTGGTTAATATAGCACTGTGCCATGCCAGGAGATGGTCTGGTTAATATAGCACTGTGCCATGCCAGGGGATGGTCTGGTTAATATAGCACTGTGCCATGCCAGGGGATGGTCTGGTTAATATAGCACTGTGCCATGCCAGGGGATGGTCTGTGTTAATATAGCACTGTGCCATGCCAGGGGATGGTCTGGTTAATACAGCACTGTGTCATGCCAGGGGATGGTCTGGTTAATATAGCACTGTGCCATGCCAGGGGATGGTCTGGTTAATATAGCACTGTGCCATGCCAAGGGATGGTCTGGTTAATATAGCACTGTGCCATGCCAGGGGACGGTCTGGTTAATATAGCACTGTGCCATGCCAGGGGATGGTCTGGTTAATATAGCACTGTGCCATGCCAGGGGACGGTCTGGTTAATATAGCACTGTGCCATGCCAGGGGATGGTCTGGTTAATATAGCACTGTGCCAGGGGATGGTCTTGTTAATATAGCACTGTGCCAGGGGATGGTCTTGTTAATATAGCACTGTGCCAGGGGATGGTCTGGTTAATATAGCACTGTGCCATGCCAGGGGATGGCCTGGTTAATATAGCACTGTGCCATGCCAGGGGACGGTCTGGTTAATATAGCACTGTGTTATGCCAGGGGATGGTCTGGTTAATATAGCACTGTGCCATGCCAGGGGATGGTCTGTGTTAGTATAGCACTGTGTCATGCCAGGGGATGGTCTGGTTAATATAGCACCATGCCAGGGGATGGTCTGGTTAATATAGCACTGTGTCATGCCAGGGGATGGTCTGGTTAATATAGCACTGTGCTATGCCAGGGGATGGTCTGTGTTAGTATAGCACTGTGTCATGCCAGGGGATGGTCTGGTTAATATAGCACCATGCCAGGGGATGGTCTGGTTAATATAGAACTGTGCCATGCCAGGGGATGGTCTGGTTAATATAGCACTGTGTCATGCCAGGGGATGGTCTGGTTAATATAGCACTGTGCCATGCCAGGGGATGGTCTGTGTTAATATAGCACTGTGTCATGCCAGGGGATGGTCTATGTTAATATAGCACTGTGTCATGCCAGGGGATGGTCTGTGTTAATATAGCACTGTGCCATGCCAGGGGATGGTCTGTGTTAATATAGCACTGTGTCATGCCAGGGGATGGTCTGGTTAATATAGCACTGTGTCATGCCAGGGGATGGTCTGTGTTAATATAGCACTGTGCCATGCCAGGGGATGGTCTGTGTGGAAAATTAATGGGTGGATGGGTGGATGGGGATACTCTCCTGCCATTGTTATGCTCAGGAGTTCACACCTCTCACTTCACACTTAAGTGGTAATTGATTATGTTAGTTTCTTTCCTGGCAGCTTGGCACTTTGTATCCTTATTTATTAAGCTTTCTATTTTTCCAGGTTCTGCTGTGTTTCTTCAGCAGGTTTTGGTTTGTTAGTCCTTGGTAGTAACAGTCCATTCAGGTCACTTTGTCCAAAATCCGGGTTTTAGGTATGGAATTGTGATTGTGATTTAATGTTTTGATGTTGAGGTTAATATCTTGTATATGAAAGACAATCTAGTTTTTCTACATTCATCCAACTCTAATTCTACATTTTTTCAGGAGAACTCAGGAGCCCAACCTCTCGGTGTATGTGTCTCTCTCTCTGCCCTTTCTCACTCTCTCTCACCCGCTCTCTCTCTCCTTCCCCCCAGCAGTACCTTTCTAGTGAGGTCTCTGGGTCTCTCGGTCTTGGTTCTCAGGTGTAGGTTGTCACTCTGAACTGATAAATGGTCCCCGGTATCCCCACTTCCTGCATGTCTGTCTCCCTGCTGTGGATCCCCAGGCAGCCTCTCTCCTGTCCCAGCACGGAGCCAGACACTACAGTAGCCAAGCTGAACCTTCACACGTCAGGCTGAAAAATGTCAATCTCTCCATTACTCAGCTGGTTCTGCTGCTGCAGCACATACATGACCAGTCACCGAGAGGGAAGGAGGGAGTGGGAGGAGGGAGGGAGGGAGGGAGGGAGGGAGGGAGGGAGGGAGGGAGTGGGAGGAGAGAGAGAGAGAGAGAGGAGGGAGGGAGGGAGGGAGGGAGGGAGGGAGGGAGGGAGGGAGGGAGGGAGGGAGGGGGGGAGAACGCGAGAGAAAGCGAGCGCCAGACAGCAGGATCTGTTCAGGCACCTGGCCAGTGAATGAGAAAGCTCTCACTGTGACTGGATAACAGCAACTACAGGACACATACAGGACCAGCTTGGCACTCTGTCCCTCCACCTGGACACAGACCCAGACAGGCAGCCCACCTCTCTCCCCCCGCTAGGCTGTCACTGACCTCTCTCTCCTGTTACAGGATGGCTGAGGCCGAACTCCAAGCCCTCGCAGTAAGTCCCAAAACCTCTTCCTCTAAATCTCTCTCTTTGTCTACCTCTGTGTCTCTCTCCCTCTCTCCCTCTCCCTCTCCCTCTCCCTCTCCCTCTCCCTCTCCCTCTCCCTCTCTCCCTCTCTCTCTCCCTCTCTCCCTCTCTCTCTCCCTCTCTCCCTCTCTCTCTCTCTCTCTCTCTCTCTCTCTCTCTCTCTCTCTCTCTCTCTCTCTCTCTCTCTAACTGTCTAACTGTCTAACTGTCTAACTGTCTACCTCTACCTCTACCTCTACCTCTACCTCTACCTCTCTCTCTCTCTCTCTCTCTCTCTCTCTCTCTCTCTCTCTCTCTCTCTCTCTCTCTCTCTCTCTCTCTCTCTCTCTCTCTCTCTCTCTCTCTCTCTCTACCTCTCTACCTCTCTACCTCTCTACCTCTCTACCTCTCTCTCTCTACCTCTCTCTCTCTCTCTACCTCTGTCTCTCTCTCTCTCTCTCCGTCTCTGTCTCTGTCTCTGTATCTGTCTCTCCTCTCTCTGTCTCTCCTTCTCTCTCTGTCTCTCCGTCTCTCTCTCTCTCTCTCTGTCTCTCTCTCTCTCTCTCTCTCTCTCTCTGTCTCCCTCACTCTCTCTCCCTCAGTCCCCCTCTCTCTCTCTCTCTCTGTCTACCTCTGTTTCTCTCTCTCTCTCCCTCTCTCTCTCCCTCTCTCTCTCTCTCTCCCTCTCTCTCTCTCTCTCTCTCTCTCTGTCTACCTCTGTTTCTCTCTCTCCCTCTCTGCCAATGCAATAGGCTTTATTGGCATGAGAAACATGTTTACATTGCCAAAGCAAGTGAAATAGACCAAGACATAAACAATGTAAAATCTTTCTCTTTCTCTCTGCTGATGTGTTTCGTATTGTTCATTGTTAAACTGATGTATCTTTGGGTTGTCGAGGGAGGAAAATGTGTGGTGGAAAGTTGGTGGAAAGGGAAAATGTCAACAACAAAAAAGTCTGATTTTGGTGGATAGTGAGTGGCTGGTGGTTTTTATTAAAGAGGACTACCTCTCCAGCTACGACAGGTATGTTCAGTTTGTTGACCGGTTCACAGTTTATTAACGGTGATTACGAGGGATGAAAAGCTTCAGTAGCTCTCTGCTCTGAGCTGGAGTTGGAGTGCAGAGCAACAGTTGGACGAGAGACTCTGAGATGGACAAACACACACACACACACACACACACACACACACACACACACACACACACACACACACACACACACACACACACACACACACACACACACACACACACACACACACACACACACACAGAAACAGGGAGGAGCAGCAAAGCAACAGATGGAAATACTATTTTGGCCGTGTTGTTACGTCCCTGTCATTGCGAGGTATATATGCTTGACTCCAACAAACAGATATGTTGACATGGAGCGCTGTGCTAAGAGGGTTGTTTACTATAAAGCAAACCTTACTCCCGTTCAACATTTTACACCCAATGTCTGTTAGCACATCTCCGAGCCTCTGCCATTTGTTAATAGTGTCACACCTGGGTTCAAGTACTATTACTCCTAGTCCTAATCCATTACTGTATGATACTAGTTAGTCCTATTCCTAATCCATAACTGTATGATACTAGTTAGTCCTAGTCCTAATCCATTACTGTATGATTCTAGTTAGTCCTAGTCCTAATCCATAACTGTATGATACGAGATACTCCTAGTCCTAATCCATTACTGTATGATACTAGTTAGTCCTAGTCCTAATCCATTACTGTATGATACTAGTTGTCCTAGTTCTAGTCCATTACTGTTTGATACTAGTTAGTCCTAGTCCTAATCCATAACTGTATGATACTAGTTAGTCCTAGTCCTAATCCATAACTGTATGATATGAGATACTCCTAGTCCTAATCCATTACTGTATGATACTAGTTAGTCCTAGTCCTAATCCATTACTGTATGATACTAGTAAGTCCTAGTCCTAATCCATTACTGTATGATACTAGTTGTCCTAGTCCTAATCCATTACTGTATGATATGAGATACTCCTAGTCCTAATCCATTACTGTTTGATACTAGTTAGACCTAGTCCTAATCCATTACTGTATGATACTAGTTGTCCTAGTCCTAATCCATTACTGTATGATTCTAGTTAGTCCTAGTCCTAATCCATTACTGTATGATACTAGTTGTCCTAGTCCTAATCCATTACTGTATGATACTAGTTAGTCCTAGTCCTAATCCATTACTGTATGATACTAGTTGTCCTAGTTCTAGTCCATTACTGTATGATACTAGTTAGTCCTAGTCCTACTCCATAACTGTATGATACTAGTTACTCCTATTCCTAATCCATTACTGTATGATACTATTTGTCCTAGTCCTAATCCATTACTGTATGATTCTAGTTAGTCCTAGTCCTAATCCATAACTGTATGATACTAGTTAGTCCTAGTCCTAATCCATTACTGTTTGATACTAGTTAGTCCTAGTCCTAATCCATTACTGTATGATACTAGTTGTCCTAGTCCTAATCCATTACTGTATGATACTAGTTAGTCCTAGTCCTAATCCATTACTGTATGATACTAGTTGTCCTAGTCCTAATCCATTACTGTATGATTCTAGTTAGTCCTAGTCCTAATCCATTACTGTATGATACTAGTTGTCCTAGTCCTAATCCATTACTGTATGATACTAGTTAGTCCTAGTCCTAATCCATTACTGTATGATACTAGTTGTCCTAGTCCTAATCCATTACTGTATGATACTAGTTGTCCTAGTCCTAATCCATTACTTTTTGATACTAGTTAGTCCTAGTCCTAATCCATTACTGTGTGATACTAGTTAGTCCTAGTCCTATTCCATTACTGTATGATACTAGTTAGTCCTAGTCCTAATCCATTACTGTATGATACGAGATACTCCTAGTCCTAATCCATTACTGTATGATACGAGATACTCCTAGTCCTAATCCATTACTGTATGATACGAGATACTCCTAGTCCTAATCCATTACTGTATTATACGAGTTAGTCCTAGTCCTAATCCATTACTGTATGATACGAGTTAGTCCTAGTCCTAATCCATTACTGTATGATACGAGATACTCCTAGTCCTAATCCATTACTGTATGATACTAGTTAGTCCTAGTCCTAATCCATTACTGTATGATACGAGATACTCCTAGTCCTAATCCATTACTGTATGATACTAGTTACTCCTAGTCCTAATCCATTACTGTATGATACTAGTTAGTCCTAGTCCTAATCCATTACTGTATGATACTAGTTAGTCCTAGTCCTAATCCATTACTGTATGATACTAGTTAGTCCTAGTCCTAATCCATTACTGTATGATACGAGATACTCCTAGTCCTAATCCATTACTGTATGATACGAGTTAGTCCTAGTCCTAATCCATTACTGTATGATACGAGATACTCCTAGTCCTAATCCATTACTGTATGATACGAGTTAGTCCTAGTCCTAATCCATTACTGTATGATACGAGTTAGTCCTAGTCCTAATCCATTACTGTATGATACTAGTTAGTCCTAGTCCTAATCCATTACTGTATGATACTAGTTAGTCCTAGTCCTAATCCATTACTGTATGATACTAGTTAGTCCTAGTCCTAATCCATTACTGTATGATACGAGTTAGTCCTAGTCCTAATCCATTACTGTATGATGTGAGATACTCCTAGTCCTAATCCATTACTGTATGATACTAGTTAGTCCTAGTCCTAATCCATTACTGTATGATACTAGTTAGTCCTAGTCCTAATCCATAACTGTATGATATGAGATACTCCTAGTCCTAATCCATAACTGTATGATATGAGATACTCCTAGTCCTAATCCATTACTGTATGATACGAGATACTCTGGGATGGCTCAACTTCCTGTAGCTAAATCAAGGCCGAGGTAATTATTGTTGGAGCCAAAGCACAGAGAGAGAATCTGGACGCACATTTTAATTCACGGGCAATAAAGATAAAACACCTAGTTGTCATTATAGATTCTGATCTCCATGTCCAATCCCACTTTAGGAATGAGACCAAAATAGCTTTTTACCACCTGAGGAACATTGCCAAGGTGCAGCCGTTTCTCTCTCAGGCTGATACAGAGAGACTCATCCATGTTTAATTACAATCAGACTGATACAGAGAGACTCATCCATGCTTTTATTACAATCAGACTGATACAGAGAGACTCATCCATGTTTTATTACAATCAGGCTGATACAGAGAGACTCATCCATGTTTTATTACAATCAGACTGATACAGAGAGACTCATCCATGTTTAATTACAATCAGACTGATACAGAGAGACTCATCCATGTTTTATTACAATCAGGCTGATACAGAGACTCATCCATGCTTTTATTACAATCAGACTGATACAGAGAGACTCATCCATGTTTTATTACAATCAGGCTGATACAGAGAGACTCATCCATGTTTTATTACAATCAGACTGATACAGAGAGACTCATCCATGCTTTTATTACAATCAGACTGATACAGAGAGACTCATCCATGTTTTATTACAATCAGGCTGATACAGAGAGACTCATCCATGTTTTATTACAATCAGACTGATACAGAGACTCATCCATGCTTTTATTACAATCAGACTGATACAGAGAGACTCATCCATGCTTTTATTACAATCAGGCTGATACAGAGAGACTCATCCATGTTTTATTACAATCAGACTGATACAGAGAGACTCATCCATGTTTTATTACAATCAGACTGATACAGAGAGACTCATCCATGTTTAATTACAATCAGACTGATACAGAGAGACTCATCCATGTTTTATTACAATCAGGCTGATACAGAGACTCATCCATGCTTTTATTACAATCAGACTGATACAGAGAGACTCATCCATGTTTTATTACAATCAGGCTGATACAGAGAGACTCATCCATGTTTTATTACAATCAGACTGATACAGAGAGACTCATCCATGCTTTTATTACAATCAGACTGATACAGAGAGACTCATCCATGTTTTATTACAATCAGGCTGATACAGAGAGACTCATCCATGTTTTATTACAATCAGACTGATACAGAGACTCATCCATGCTTTTATTACAATCAGACTGATACAGAGAGACTCATCCATGTTTTATTACAATCAGGCTGATACAGAGAGACTCATCCATGTTTTATTACAATCAGACTGATACAGAGAGACTCATCCATGCTTTATTACAATCAGACTGATACAGAGAGACTCATCCATGTTTTATTACAAGAAGGCTGATACAGAGAGACTCATCCATGTTTTAATTACAATCAGACTGATACAGAGAGACTCATCCATGTTTTAATTACAATCAGACTGATACAGAGAGACTCATCCATGTTTTAATTACAATCAGACTGATACAGAGAGACTCATCCATGTTTTAATTACAATCAGACTGATACAGAGAGACTCATCCATGCTTCTATTACAATCAGACTGATACAATGTTTTATTACAAGAAGGCTTGACTACTGTAATGCTCTCCTGTCTGGTCTACCCAGGAAAGCCATTGGTCAACAGCAAAACATACAGAATGCCCAAATACAGACATGCTTTTAAGTTATGTACCCAGTAGGTCCCTCAGGTCCTCTGGCCTTTTAACTATCCCAAAGCCTAGGACCAAGAGACATGGAGAGACAGCCTTTAGTTACTATGCCCCAATCCTTTAGTTACTATGCCCCCAGCCTCTGGAATAGCCTGCCAGAGAACCTGAGGGGAACCAAGAGGCATGGAGAAGCAGCCTTTAGTTACTATGCCCCCAGCCTCTGGAATAGCCTGCCAGAGAACCTGAGGGGGGCTGAAACTGGGGACATTTTTAAAAGAGATCTTAAAACCTTTTGTCAATAGGGGGAGCTGTTAGCACTATTTTTTTCTTGACGTTTCCAAATTAAACTGCCTAGTACTCAATTCTTGCTCGTACAATATGCATATTATTATTATTATTGGATAGAAAACACTCTCTAGTTTCTAAAACCGTTGGAATTATGTCTCTGAGTGAAACAGAACTCATTCTACAGCACTTTTCCTGCCAGGGAGTCTTGGCCTCTGTTCCCAGGTCAGTTTATAAGTCCCTGTGAATGCTGTGGGGCTACAAACACTGCCTACGCCTTCCTCTAGATATCAGTAAGTGGTGACAATTTGAATGGGGTCGATTGCGCAATCTGGGACTTTATATAAGACCAAGATGCGGAAGTACCTTTCTTTTCTGCCCTGCGTTTGACGCACGATGGACGTCGGACTGGCCTCCTTCCAAGCTTTGGTTTAGCCAGTAATATATCTCCGGTCATGTTTTTACTCGTTATAGGTGTTAAAGACATCATAAGGTAGTTAATTTAAACCGATTTATAGCAATTTATATCCGTTTATTGCGATTTTCTGGCATTTCTTTGTGACGCACTTTCAAGAGTTGGACACTTTTCCAGTACATGCCGAACGTTAGTGGCCATTTCGACAGGACAAGAGGACATCTTTCGACCAAAAGACGATTAGACCGGAGAAAGGATACATTGCCCAAGATTCTGATGGAAGCTCAGCTAATAGTAAGAACTATTTATGATGATAAATCGTTGTTCTGTTGAAAAATGTTAAACGCATATGCCGCCATTTTTTTTTGGGTAGCTTCGCTTTGGCGCACCCTGTATTGCACAGTAAGGATAATTTTAAAAATGTAATTCAGCGATTGCATTAAGAACTAATTTGTCTTTCAATTGCTGTCCACCCTGTATTTTTTAGTCAAGTTTATGATTATTTATTGATTAGACTAGATCACTCTCCAAGATGGCGCCCGACATTTTCTGGCCAGTTTGGCTACTATTCATTCTATAACCACGATTTTTGTGGCTAAATATGCACATTTTCGAACAAACTCTATATGTATGTTGTAATATGATGTTACAGGAGTGTCATCGGAAGAATTCTGAGAAGGTTAGTGAAAAAATTAATATATTTTGGAGGTGATAACGCTATCGCTCTTTTTGCCTTGAATCAATGCTGGGGTAATGTTTGCACATGTGGTATGCTAATATAACGATTTATTGTGTTTTCGCTGTAAAACACTTAGAAAATCTGAAATATTGTTTGGATTCACAGGATCTGTGTCTTTCAATTACTGTACGCTGTGTATTTTTAAGAAATGTTTTATGATTAGTAATTAGGTAATACACGTTGCTCTCTGTATTTATTCTAGTCTAGTTGTGATGGTGGGTGCAATTGTAAACTATGATTTATACCTGAAATATGCACATTTTTCTAACAAAACCTATGCTTTACAATAAATATGTTATCAGACTGTCATCTGATGAAGTTTTTTCTTGGTTAGTGGCTATCAATATCTTTATTTGGTCGAATTGGTGATAGCTACTGGTGGAGAGAAAAAATGGTGGACTAAGAAAAATGGTGTCTTTTGCTAACGTGGTTAGCTAATAGATTTACATATTGTGTCTTCCCTGTAAAACATTTTAAAAATCAGAAATGATTGCTGGATTCACAAGAAGTGTATCTTTCATCTGGTGTCTTGGACTTGTGATTTAATGATATTTAAATGCTAGTATTTACTTGTGACGCTATGCTAGCTATGCTAGTCAGCTTTTTTACTGGTGGGGGTGGTGGGGGGTGCTCCCGGACCCGGGTTTCTGAGGAAGTAGAAGTTAAAACACAACTTTTTAGTTTTGTTTTTCCTCAGGGTGATTTTTTGTCGGTCAGATTTTATTGTTATTCTTTAGTTGTTTTATCCTCTTATGCTTGTTGTGTAGTAAATATTTAAGATTTTTTTTTCAATGTTTCCATTTGTTTTTTCCTGTGAAGCACACTGTGTTGCATTCCATGTCTGAAATGTGCTGTATCAATAAAGTGATTGATTACTGGAGACCAGTCACTCTGTAATGCCTTGAGAAGTGAATAGGGCCAGGAGTGTTTCCGGGTCATATCATCAGAAGGAACTCCTAGCCAGTACATCAAGTAAACAGATGAGGTTGTTTCAACAACATACATCTACCAACAAGCTGTTGTTGTTGTGACATTATATATTTCCCATCTTTGCTCTAAGATCTTTTGAGGTAGTGAACGTTCAAAAGCTTTCACAGGCACAAGTTAGAACGTTACAGGAGGGTTAGCCCACCTGAACACTTAGAGTTCCAACATGCTCTACGACCACACCCCTCAAACTTAACTATGTGTGACAGGCTGGTAGAGAAGGCAAAGAGTGACAGCTGCTGCTAAAATTAGCCCTTGCCCCGTAACGCTTGTCCCATAGCCATACCGCGTGTAGCTCCTACCCCAGTCCACAACACTAAAAGGGGCTCTGTTGAAGAAGAAATGGGGACGGAGGGGGTTCGAGGGGGTCTGACAGATGGGGTAGGAGGGGGTTCTGAAGAGGGTGGTAGGAAGCGGTCTGAAGAAAGGGTAGGATTGGGTCTGTGAGGGAGTCTGCAGAGGGGGTAGGAGGGGGTCTGAAGAGAGGGTCTGGAGGGGTTCTGAAGAGAGGGTAGGAGGGGGTCTGGAGAGAGGCTAGGAGGGGTTCTGAAGAGGGGGTGTGAAGAGGGGGTAGGAGGGGTTCTGAAGAGGGGGTAGGAGGGGTCTGAAGAGGGGGTAGGAGGGGGTGAAGAGGGGGTAGAAGGGAGTCTGGAGAAGGGGGAGGAGGGGGTCTGAAGAAGGGGTCTGAATAGGGGCAGTAGTAGGTCTGAAGCGGGGAGGGGGTCTGAAGAGGGGGTAGGAGGGGGTGAAGAGGGGGTAGAAGGGAGTCTGATGAGGGGGTAGGAGGGGGTGAAGAGGGGGTAGGAGGGATCCGAAGAGGGGGTAGGAGGGGGTGATGAGGGGGTCTGAAGAGGCGGTAGGAGGGGGTGATGAGGGGGTCTGAAGAGGCGGTAGGAGGGGGTGAAGAGGAGGTAGAAGGGAGTCTGATGAGGGGGTAGGAGGGGGTGAAGAGGGGGTAGGAGGGATCCGAAGAGGGGGTAGGAGGGGGTGATGAGGGGGTCTGAAGAGGCGGTACGAGGGGGTGATGAGGGGGTCTGAAGAGGCGGTAGGAGGGGGTGAAGAGGAGGTAGAAGGGAGTCTGATGAGGGGGTGAAGAGGGGGTAGGAGGGATCCGAAGAAGGGGTAGGAGGGGGTGATGAGGGGGTCTGAAGAGGCGGTAGGAAGGGGTGAAGAGGGGATAGGAGGGATCCGAAGAGGGGGTAAGAGGGGATGATGACGGGGTCTGAAGAGGCGGTAGGAGGGGGTGAATAGGAGGTAGAAGGAAGTCTGATGAGGGGGTAGGAGGGGGTGAAGAGGAGGTAGGAGGGGGTGAAGAGGGGGTATGAGGGGTCCAAAGAGGGGCTAGGAGGGGGTGATGAGGGGGTCTGAGGGGGGGGTGATGAGGGGGTCTGAAAAGGCGGTAGGAGACGGTCTGAAGAGGCGGTAGGAGGGGGTGTAAAGAGTGGGTAGGAAGGGGTCTGGAGAAGGGTTAGGAGGGGGTCTGGAGAAGGGTTCTGAATAGGGGTAGTAGTAGGTCTGAAGCAGGGAGGGGGTCTGAAGAGGGGGTAGGAGGGGTCTGAAGAGGGGGTAGGAGGGGGTCTGAAGTAGGGGTAGGAGGGGATCTGAAAAAGGGGGAGGAGGAGGGCTGAAGAAAGGTTTGGAGAGAATTCTGAAGAGGGTGTAGGAGGGGTCTGAGGAGGGGATAGGAAGGGATCAGAAGAGGGGGAGGAGGGGGTTTTGAGTCATTAGTGTCAACATGTCAGAGGGCTCTCACTCTGCAAACATCTAGGAGAGGAGTGGAGTAGAGCTCATCATTAAGCTCGAGGCCCAGGGTCTGAAGGGTCTGGTGAAGGTAGGAAGCAACACCTCCACTTCACTGATCCTCAACACTGGGGTCCCACAAGGGTGTGTGCTCAGCCCCGTCCTGTACTCCCTGTTCACCCATGACTGCGTGGCCACGCACACCTCCAACTCAATCATCACATTTGCAGATGACACAACAGTAGTAGGCCTGATTACCAACAATGATGAGACAGCCTACAGGGAAGAACCTCTCCCCCAACGTCAACAAAACAAAGGAGCTGATCGTGGACTTCAGGACACAGCACCCGATGGAGCACACCCCTATCCACATAGATGGGACCGCAGTTGAGAAGGTGGAAAGTTTGAAGTTCCTCGGCGTACATATCACTTTACAAACTGAATTGGTCAGGAGGCTGAAGAATTTGGCTTGTCACCTAAAACCCTCACACACTTTTACAGATGCACAATTGAGAGCATCCTGTTGGGCTGTATCGCCGCCTGGTACGGCAACTGCACCGCCCGCAACCGCAGGGCTCTCCAGAGGGCAGTGAGGTCTGCACAACGCATCACCGGAGGCAAACTACCTGCCCTCCAGGACACATGTATGTGACCAATAAGATTTGATTTGATTTGAGAGGAGCGAGGCCTGACTGCATGGCTGCCCTGGTCTCAACACACACGCATATGCACACACACACACACACACACACACACACACACACACACACACACACACACACACACACACACACACACACACACACACACACACACACACACACACACACACACACACACACAACCACCCTCCTCCTCCTCAGGCCAGTTAATTAGAGGTATAGAGGGAAAGGCGCTCTCTGCTGATTGGCCCATGTGAAAAAGCCGCAGAGTGCAGCTGGTCGATCATCCATCCTGTAACAGTATCAGAGCTCTAGAGACTTCCCACAGCACTGCAATGCAATCCTGGGTTCACATACTATTGGAAATCATTGTTAGTACTTTATATTAGCTTCATTGAGGTTGTCTGTTGCAGTGTAACCAATAGGAAACTTCCAAACGTGTGAGCCCCGCCCACCTTGCACTTCAGGCAGGCTAGAGTACACGCTGAAACGATATGAAATATTTGAAATAGTATTTGAACCCAGGTTTGCTTCTGACTGAGGTTTAGGGCTGAGCACTAAAACACAGGGTACTGAAGCTCCTACCAACGTAACCCAAACCAAGGTAATAAGGACTCTAGGAAAATTACTGCTCCTTCTCATGACCCAGATAGCAGCAGTCATACAGGAAACCTCTCTCTGCAGAACCTCTGGGTTTATATGGTAATTACATGGTGGAGTTTTACATGATTAACTCATGCAACCAATTAGTGACTGGCCAATATGAAAAAATACTTTAGTACCAATGGTATAAATACTGGCCCACACCCCGCGGACCCCCCACACCCCACACCCCACGGACCCCCCAACACCCCACGGACCCCCCACACCCCACGGACCCCCACCTCCAACGGACCCCCGACACCCCCCACGGACCCACCCCCCCCTTCCCCCCACACCCCCCTGCCCCCCACACCTCACTGTTTCTTCATTCTATGCAATATATGCTCTGCAAATTTCTGGGGGGGGTTCAGAGAAATTAGTCGTTGAAGCTGTAGGTTATTGTCCCATCCTACAACCTGTGATTACTGGGTTCCGACCACTAGATGGTGCTGTTCCTGTTTCGTCCTTGCATGTTTCTTCAAATCAAATCAAATGTTATCGGTCACATACACATGGTTAACAGATGATATTGTGAGTAGCGAAATGCTTGTAATGTATTCTTAGTGAATTTGGTGTTGTTTTTTCCCCCCTGTAGTTCAGAGAAATGAGTCATTGAAGTTGCTAGGTTATTGTCCCATTCTACATCCTGGTATTTAGTAGGTTCTGACATGTTTTACTGTTGCCTTTTGTAGGACCGCAGATAAAAATGATAAAAAAATGACTGGGTGGGGGGGACTCGGTCGGTTCACAGTTAGAATAGTAGAAATCAACAGGTGCTATTTAGAAATGTGGTTCTGCAGCAGCAGTTCTCCTCTTGTTATGTCAGACACTGATAGACACTCAATTAGCCATGTCAGCTAACATGTTTTACATTGGTAAGTTAGCCAGCTGTCTAAACCTGTAGTAATCATGGTCCAATTACTGACCAGGGGAACCCCATTGATTTCCTTTGTCACTTACACTCAGATAGTATCTTTAAAAGAAACGGTATTTCTCTCCACCCTATGGCAAAATGTGTAGAATTTTAGAAAATTAGCTGTAAAACTGTATTTCTCTCCACCCTTTGTCAAAATGTGTAGAATATCATGAGTTCCTCATGAGTTCAGATGTTTTGTAGCCCCCACCCCCATCAGAGTGGCCCTAGCCCCCACCCCCATCAGAGTGGCCCTAGCCCCCACCCCCATCAGAGTGGCCCTAGCCCCCACCCCCATCAGAGTGGCCCTAGCCCCCACCCCCATCAGAGTGGCCCTAGCCCCCACCCCCATCAGAGTGGCCCTAGCCCCCACCCCCATCAGAGTGGCCCTAGCCCCCACCCCCATCAGAGTGGCCCTAGCCCCCACCCCCATCAGAGTGGCCCTAGCCCCCACCCCCATCAGAGTGGCCCTAGCCCCCACCCCCATCAGAGTGGCCCTAGCCCCCACCCCCATCAGAGTGGCCCTAGCCCCCACCCCCATCAGAGTGGCCCTTGCCCCCACCCCCATCAGAGTGGTCCTCCCTGGGCTAGATCATGTGATCATGTGTCCCAGGGCAGCAGAGTGGTGTGGTTAGCATACATTGATGAGAAGCAGTGTAGTGGACCCACTGGGGCAACAGCTAAATGCACTGAGCTAATTAGAGTGAGAGATCAGGGCTGTGATCTGTGTTCAGGCCCACAAACAGAGACCCAAACAAATAAACCATGCTGTAAAGAGGTTCTGCTGTAAAGAGGTTCTGCTGTAAAGAGGTTCTGCTGTAAAGAGGTTCTGCTGTAAAGAGGTTCTGTTGTAAAGAGGTTCTGTTGTAAAGAGGTTCTGTTGTAAAGAGGTCTGTTGTAGAGGTCTGTTGTAGAGGTCTGTTGTAGAGGTCTGTTGTGAAGAGGTCTGTTGTAAAGAGGTTCTGTTGTAAAAAGGTCTGTTGTAAAGAGGTCTGTTGTAAAGAGGTCTGTTGTAAAGAGGTCTGTTGTAAAGAGGTTCTGTTGTAAAGAGGTTCTGTTGTAAAGAGGTCTGTTGTAGAGGTCTGTTGTGAAGAGGTTCTGTTGTAAAGAGGTCTGTTGTAGAGGTCTGTTGTGAAGAGGTTCTGTTGTAAAGAGGTTCTGTTGTAAAGAGGTCTGTTGTAGAGGTCTGTTGTAGAGGTCTGTTGTAGAGGTATGTTGTGAAGAGGTCTGTTGTGAAGAGGTCTGTTGTAAAGAGGTTCTGTTGTAAAGAGGTCTGTTGTAAAGAGGTTCTGTTGTAAAGAGGTCTGTTGTAAAGAGGTCTGTTGTAAAGAGGTTCTGTTGTAAAGAGGTCTGTTGTAAAGAGGTTCTGTTGTAAAGAGGTTCTGTTGTAAAGAGGTTCTGGGGTAAAGAGGTCTGTTGTAGAGGTCTGTTGTGAAGAGGTCTGTTGTGAAGAGGTCTGTTGTAAAGAGGTCCGTTGTAAAGAGGTCTGTTGTAGAGGTCTGTTGTGAAGAGGTCTGTTGTGAAGAGGTCTGTTGTAGAGGTCTGTTGTAGAGGTCTGTTGTGAAGAGGTCTGTTGTAAAGAGGTCTGTTGTAGAGGTCTGTTGTGAAGAGGTCTGTTGTAAAGAGGTCTGTTGTAGAGGTCTGTTGTGAAGAGGTCTGTTGTAGAGGTCTGTTGTGAAGAGGTCTGTTGTGTAGAGGTCTGTTGTGTAGAGGTCTGTTGTAGAGGTCTGTTGTAGAGGTCTGTTGTGAAGAGATCTGTTGTAAAGAGGTCTGTTGTAGAGGTCTGTTGTGAAGAGGTCTGTTGTGAAGAGGTTCTGTTGTAAAGAGGTCTGTTGTAGAGGTCTGTTGTAGAGGTCTGTTGTAGAGGTCTGTTGTGAAGAGGTCTGTTGTGAAGAGGTCTGTTGTGAAGAGGTCTGTTGTGAAGAGGTCTGTTGTGAAGAGGTCTGTTGTAAAGAGGTCTGTTGTGAAGAGGTCTGTTGTGAAGAGGTCTGTTGTGAAGAGGTCTGTTGTAAAGAGGTCTGTTGTGAAGAGGTCTGTTGTGAAGAGGTCTGTTGTGAAGAGGTCTGTTGTGTAGAGGTCTGTTGTAGAGGTCTGTTGTAAAGAGGTTCTGTTGTGTAGAGGTCTGTTGTGAAGAGGTCTGTTGTAAAGAGGTCTGTTGTAAAGAGGTCTGTTGTAAAGAGGTTCTGTTGTAAAGAGGTCTGTTGTAAAGAGGTCTGTTGTAAAGAGGTTCTGGGGTAAAGAGGTCTGTTGTAAAGAGGTTCTGTTGTAAAGAGGTTCTGTTGTAAAGAGGTCTGTTGTAAAGAGGTTCTGTTGTAAAGAGGTTCTGGGGTAAAGAGGTTCTGTTGTAAAGAGGTTCTGGGGTAAAGAGGTTCTGTTGTAAAGAGGTTCTGTTGTAAAGAGGTTCTGTTGTAAAGAGGTTCTGTTGTAAAGAGGTTCTGTTGTAAAGAGGTTCTGTTGTAAAAAGGTTCTGGGGTAAAGAGGTTCTGTTGTAGAGAGGTCTGTTGTAGAGAGGTCTGTTGTGAAGAGGTCTGTTGTAAAGAGGTCTGTTGTGAAGAGGTCTGTTGTGAAGAGGTCTGTTGTGAAGAGGTCTGTTGTAAAGAGGTCTGTTGTAAAGAGGTTCTGTTGTAAAGAGGTTCTGTTGTAAACTGTTTCTCCTCTCAGTAGGAATCTCTCTCTCTCTCTCTCTCTCTCTCTCTCTCTCTCTCTCTCTCTCTCTCTCCTCTCCTCTCCTCTCCTCTCCTCTCCTCTCCTCTTCTCTTCTCTTCTCTTCTCTTCTCTTCTCTTCCCCCGTTTGCAGGAATATTTTGTAACCACGGGGGGGGGTGGAATGAGGGAGACTGGGGAAAGTGAGAGAGCGAGAGAGAGAGAAAGAGAGTGTTGTCTCCAGTGTGTAAACCATCCAGTAAAAGTTTAAAGTATTTGTGATTATAATCCAACACACATCTCCACTCAGAGCTCTGTAACTCACACACACGGACTGAACATGGTTTCTCCCAACACACGTATGAACGTGGGTTGGTGGTTAATACCGTGTGGTTAATACAGTGGTTAACACAGTGGTTAACACAGTGGTTAATACAGTGGTTAATACAGTGGATAATACAGTGGATAATACAGTGGTTAATACCGTGGTTAAAAACTTCTACCACCTCAGAAACCCGGGTCCGGGAGCACCCCCCACCCCCCCCCCCCACTGACTAGCATAGCTAGCATAGCGTCACAAGTAAATAGTAGCATCTAAATATCATTAAATCACAAGTCCAAGACACCAAATGAAAGATACAGATCTTGTGAATAAAGCCATCATTTCTGATTTTTAAAATGTTTTACAGGGAAGACAAAATATGTAAATCTATTAGCTAACCACGTTAGCAAAAGACAACTTTTTTTTTACTCCACCATTTTCTTACTGCATCAGTAGCTATCACATATTCGACCAAATAAAGATATACATAGCCACTAACCAAGAAACAACCTCATCAGATGACAGTCTGATAACATATTTATTGTATAGCATATGTTTTGTTAGAAAAATGTGCATATTTCAGGTATAAATCAGAGTTTACCATTGCAGCCACCATCCCAACTCTCCCCAAAGCGACTAGAATAACTACAGAGACCATCGTGTATTAGCTAATTACTCATCATAAAACATTTCTTAAAAATACACAGCGTACAGCAGATGAAAGACACAGATCTTGTGAATATAGCCAATATTTCAGATTTTCTAAGTGTTTTACAGCGAAAACACAATATAGCGTTATCTTAGCTTACTACAATAGTCAGTCACACAGTAGTATTGATTCAAACCAAAAATAGCAATAACGTTATAAACCACCAAACGCTATTAATTTTTTCACTAACCTTCTCAGAATTCTTCAGATGACAGTCCTGTAACATCATATTACACAATTCATATAGAGTTGGTTCGAAAATGTGCATATTTAGCCGCACAATTCGTGGTTACACAACGTGATTAGTGGGCTATACATCAAGCAATTTGCCCGGCGCCATTTTGGAAAGGCACCTAATCTTATCGAAAACTATTCATAAACTTGACTAAAAAAATACAGGTTGGACAGCAATTGAAAGACAAATTAGTTCTTAATACAATCGCTGAATTACATTTTTAAAATTAACGTTGCTGCGCAATACAGGGTGCAAGACACGGTGCGATGACGCTATGCTACACGGCCAATAATGGCGTCATATGCATTTTACTTTTTCAACAGAACAACGATTTATCAGCATAAATAGTACTTACTATTAGCTGAACTCCCATCAGAATCTTGGTAAAGGTGTCCGTTGGCCAAAAGAATCGTTGCTGGGTTGGAGAATGTTTCCTTCGAAGTAGCAATTAGCAGTACACCATGGCATTTGAGAGAGAGATACCCAACTTTCTACAACGTCACAAAATGAAATGGCTGAAAATCGCAATATATTGACATAAACTGATAACTATCGGTTTAAAATAACAAGATTATGATGTCTTTAAAGCCTATAGCGAATAAAAATAGAGCCGGATATATCTAGTTTCTAAAACCAGAGATTCTAAAAAGACATGGCAAGTCGCTCTTTGCGTCAGGGCGCAGTTCCAAAAGGGTGGTCATCTCGGTTCCAACCAATTTATAGACTTTCTGAACTGTGTAGAGACTCCATTTGAAGGCCCTCTATTCGCTGACACCCAGGGGAAGGCGTATGCAGTGCATCTCAACCAATAGAAGACAGGCAAAGTTAAAGACAGCTCTCAGAGCAGTTGATAAAATTTGCCATTCTCACACAGACATAGGAAAAGTGCTCTAAGTCCAGTTCTCTTTCACTTACAGACATAATTCCAACGGTTTTAGAAACTAGAGAGTGTTTTCTATCCAATAATAATAATAATATGCATATTGTACGAGCAAGAATTGAGTAAGAGGCAGTTTAATTTGTAAACAACAATAAAAAAATAATGCTAACAGCTCCCCCTATTGACAAGAAGTTTTAATACCGTGTGGTTAATCCCGTGGTTAACACAGTGGATAATACAGTGGTTAATACAGTGGTTAATCCCGTGGTTAACACAGTGGATAATACAGTGGTTAATACAGTGGTTAATCCCGTGTGGTTAACACAGTGGTTAAACCCGTGGTTAACACAGTGGTTAACACAGTGGTTAACACAGTGGTTAATACCGTGTGGTTAATACAGTGGATAACACAGTGGTTAACACAGTGGTTAACACAGTGGTTAATACAGTGGTTAACACAGTGGTTAACACAGTGGTTAATACAGTGGTTAATACAGTGGTTAATCCCGTGTGGTTAATACCGTGGTTAACACAGTGGTTAATACCGTGGTTAATACCGTGGTTAACACAGTGGTTAATACCGTGGTTAATACCGTGGTTAATACCGTGGTTAATACCGTGGTTAATACCGTGTGGTTAACACAGTGGTTAACACCGTGTGGTTAACACAGTGGTTAATACCGTGGTTAACACAGTGGATAATACAGTGGTTAATACCGTGGTTAATACCGTGCGGTTAATACCGTGGTTAATACCGTGGTTACCACAGTGGATAATACCGTGGTTAATACCGTGGTTAATACCGTGGTTAATACCGTGTGGTTAATACCGTGGTTAATACCGTGGTTACCACAGTGGTTAATACCGTGGTTAATACCGTGGTTAATACCGTGTGGTTAATACCGTGGTTACCACAGTGGATAATACCGTGGTTAATACCGTGGTTAATACCGTGTGGTTAATACCGTGGTTAATACCGTGGTTAACACTGTGTGGTTAATACCGTGTAGTTAATACCGTGGTTAATACCGTGGTTAATACCATGTGGTTAACACACACACACCCTCACAACAGACACACCCTCTACAACACACACACACCCTCTACAACACACACACACACTTCGTTGAACGCTGTATACCATACCACATACGACTAGTAAAAGTTGAAACTTTAACTTTTGACCACAGCCCTGTAGTGCCTGGTTGAAGTCATAACACTACATAGTGTCGTGTCTTTGACTATGCCAGATTAATTGCTATGACATGCTATTCTATAAAATAATTTCTCCGTAATTAATATTACCTGATTGAACTAATCATGTAAATATGAATTAACTAGAGAGGGACACCACGAAAGAATATTTATAGAGCTGTTATCTTTCGAATAAACTCTTAAAGATTTAGTAATATTTTACTAAATAGCAGTCACATTAATCGTCATTTTATTCAGTCTCATCTGAAAGTTGTAAGTCCTTGATTATCTGCAAGAATCCTGGCTAACAAGTTGAATCAGCAATACAAAATTGGGTTTAATTATTTATTTACTAAATACCTAACTAATCACACAGAATCACACATATGCAATTAACTCATAACTTGATCACAAATTACGTCATACAGAAAAACGTCCCTAGCGGGCGGAATAGGTATGACAGCTTGTTACACAAAGGAAAGGGGCTGAGTCCTAGTGAAAGAGCGGGAGACTTGAACATAGGCGAGCTGTGGTATCGTAAATACAGTATCTTATGCATTCTAAATTACCGCCCATTTGAAGAGGAAAATGCAATCAATATTTACTCTGAGCTGCGCTTCAGTAGGTTGGTGGTAGATGGACCGTGTCGCCAACCCGAGTCCTCTGTCCTTTGAAGAATGTCTCTGGTAGTCACGGAATACGTTGTGTGTATTAGACGGGATACTTGGACTGTCCTTCCGAACCTGCGTTTAGCTGTTGCTAACTCAAAGGCTAGGATATATCACTTCTGTAGTGAATACGAGTTCAAAGTTCATACCATTCACAATCAAAGTCCATGCTGATGTTGGCTTCATCTGTAGTTATTATCTGAACCATTCTGACACCGGACCGTCATCCTGGTGTACCCGGAACAGAAAGTTATATTCTGGTTCGTGGCTTTTATAGTGGAGGGAGAGGGGTGTGTCTGAAAAGTCTATTAACCCATGCCTCTTCACAGGGGCGGACCACTGTGAGCAGAGGAAAACTTATGAAAGCACAGTTCTCTCATTTGGAAGCTAAAATTACATTTCATCTCTTCACAAATAATGTCATATTCAAACATTTGAATTAAACAACAATTCCATGTGAATCCGATATCTCTGACATTTAGACTTTCCACAGTAGAGTTTATGTCATTCTATCATTGATGAGAATGTGTCAGAGAGCAACCGAACTGACATAATATACCTTAAGTACCACCGCATATGTTCAGTTGGTCGGATCACCAGAATATAGTTCATTTCCCCCAACTTCTGATGTTACCAGAACCTCTATGTTAACCCATGGGTTTCCTTATGTCACATCAGTTATAGTAGGGAGAGAGAAAAAGGGGGAAAGAGGTATTTATGACTGTCATAAACCTACCCCCAACCCAACGTCATGACAATAGGGATTTAACCAGGAACTTTTGGTCATCAACTGTTGTGTTGTTTTGCAGGAGAAAAGGAAAAGACAGTCAGAGATAGAGGACAAAAAGAGACAGCTGGACGATCTGGTGCTGCAGCTCCAACATCTCAAGGTAAACATATATACAGTGAGCTCCAACATCTCAAGGTAAACATATCTACAGTGAGCTCCAACATCTCAAGGTAAACATATCTACAGTGAGCTCCAACATCTCCAGGTAAACATATATACAGTGAGCTCCAACATCTCAAGGTAAACATATATACAGTGAGCTCCAACATCTCCAGGTAAACATATATACAGTGAGCTCCAACATCTCAAGGTAAACATATCTACAGTGAGCTCCAACATCTCAACGTAAACATATATACAGTGAGCTCCAACATCTCAAGGTAAACATATCTACAGTGAGCTCCAACATCTCAAGGTAAACATATCTACAGTGAGCTCCAACATCTCCAGGTAAACATATCTACAGTGAGCTCCAACATCTCAAGGTAAACATATCTACAGTGAGCTCCAACATCTCAACGTAAACATATATACAGTGAGCTCCAACATCTCAAGGTAAACATATCTACAGTGAGCTCCAACATCTCAAGGTAAACATATATACAGTGAGCTCCAACATCTCAAGGTAAACATATCTACAGTGAGCTCCAACATCTCAAGGTAAACATATCTACAGTGAGCTCCAACAGCTCCAACATCTCAAGGTAAACATATCTACAGTGAGCTCCAACATCTCAAGGTAAACATATCTACAGTGAGCTCCAACATCTCAAGGTAAACATATCTACAGTGAGCTCCAACATCTCAAGGTAAACATATATACAGTGAGCTCCAATATCTCAAGGTAAACATATCTACAGTGAGCTCCAACATCTCAAGGTAAACATATATACAGTGAGCTCCAACATCTCAAGGTAAACATATCTACAGTGAGCTCCAACATCTCAAGGTAAACATATCTACAGTGAGCTCCAACATCTCAAGGTAAACATATCTACAGTGAGCTCCAACATCTCAAGGTAAACATATCTACAGTGAGCTCCAACATCTCAAGGTAAACATATATACAGTGAGCTCCAACATCTCAAGGTAAACATATCTACAGTGAGCTCCAACATCTCAAGGTAAACATATCTACAGTGAGCTCCAACATCTCAAGGTAAACATATCTACAGTGAGCTCCAACATCTCAAGGTAAACATATATACAGTGAGCTCCAACATCTCAAGGTAAACATATCTACAGTGAGCTCCAACATCTCAAGGTAAACATATATACAGTGAGCTCCAACAGTATTGGGACAGTGACTTCGTTTTTGATGTTTTCACTCTGTACTCCAGCACTTTGGATTTGAAATGATACAGTGACTATGAGGTTAAAGTGCAGACTGTCAGCTTTAAATGATACAATGACTATGAAGTTAAAGTGCTGACTGAGATTAAATGTGACGGTATTTTCATCCTGAACCGTTTGGAAATTACAGCACTTTTTGTACATATTCCCACCCATTTTAGGGGACCAAAAGTATTTGGACAAATTCACTTACAGTGGGGCAAAAAAAGTATTTAGTCATCCACCAATTGTGCAAGTTCTCCCACTTAAAAAGATGAGAGAGGCCTGTAATTTTCATCATAGGTACACTTCAACTATGACAGACAAAATGAGGAAAAAAAATCCAGAAAATCAGATTGTAGGATTTTGAATGAATTTATTTGCAAATTATGGTGGAAAATAAGTATTTGGTCATGCTGATATTTACAGTGCCTTCTGAAAGTATTCTTACCCCTTGAAGACTTATTTCACATTCTGTTGTGTTTTTTCTCAACCATCTACAAACTATACCCCATAGTTAGTGTTCATCTTAATTTAATACTAATCCAAAACCTGAACACTTCAAATTACAAAACAACAAAAGTGAAAACCGAAACAGTTCTATCTGGTGCAGACACACAAAGACTGAAAACAACCACCCACCAAACACAATAGAACACAGGCTACCTAAATATGGTTCCCAATCAGAGACAATGACAAACACCTGCCTCTGATTGAGAACCATATCAGGCCAAACACAGAAATAGAAAATCATAAAAAAACTAACATAGACAACCCACCCAACTCACGCCCTGACCAACTAAAACAAAAGACAAAACAAAGGAACTAAGGTCAGAACTTGACAATGTTAGAATAACCTTTGGCAGCGATTACAGCTGGGAGTCTTTGTGGGTAAGTCTCTAAGATTTTTCCACACCTGGATTGTAAAATATTTGCACATTATTCTTTTTAAAATGCTTCAAGCTCTGTAAAGTGTGTTGTTTATCAATGCTAGACATCTGTTTTCAAGTCTTGCCATTGATTTTTGAGCCAAAACTTTAACTAGACCAATCAAAAACATTCATTGCAAGCAACTCCAATGTTTAAGATTATTTTCCTGCTGAAAGGTGAATTTGTCTCCCATTGTCTATTGGAAATGTTGTTTATTTTATCCTAAGAAACTCCCTAATCCTTGCCGATGACAAGCATACCCATAACATGATGTAGCCACCACCATGCTTGAAAATATGGAGAGTGGTACTCAGTAATGTGTTGTGTTGGATTTGCCCCAAACATAACACTTTGTGTTCAGGACAGAAGTTAATTTCTTTGCTACATTTTTTTCAGTTTTACTTTCATGCCTTATTGCAAACAGGATGCATGTTTTGGAAAATATTTATTCTGTTCCTTCTTTCATTCTATCAGTATTCTCCTATCACAGCCATTCAACTCTGTAACTGTTTTAAAATTACTATTGAGTGGTTTCCTTCCTCACCGGCAACTGCGTTAGGAAGGACGCCTGTATCTTTGTAGTGACTGGGTGTATTGATACAAAATCCAAAGCATAAATAATAACTTCACCATGCTTAAAGGGATATTCAATGTCATAATATTCTTTTTACCAATCTACCAATAGGTGCCCTTCTTAACGAGGCATTGAAAAACCTCCCTGGTCTTTGTGGTTGAATCTCTGATTGAAATTCACTGATTGACTGAGGGTCCTTATAGATAATTGTATGTGTGGGGTACAGAGATGAGGTGGACATTAAAATATCATGTTAAACACTATTATTTCACACCAAGTGAGTCCATGCAACTTATTATGTGACTTGTTCAGCAAATTTAGGCTTGCCATAACAAAGGGGTTGAATACTTATTGAATCCAGTCATTTTAATTAATTTGTAAAAATGTCTAAAAACGTAATTCCACTTTGACATTATGGGATATTTTATTTTTTAACCAGGCAAGTCAGTTAAGAACACATTCTTATTTTCAATGACAGCCTAGGAACAGTGGGTTAACTGCCTGTTCAGGGGCAGAACGACAGATTTTCACCTTATCAGCTCGGGGATTCAATCTTGCAACCTTTCGGTTACTAGTCCAATGCTCTAACCACTAGGCTACCCACCGCCCCACTAGGCTACCCGCCGCCCCACTAGGCTACCCGCCGCCCCACTAGGCTACCCGCCGCCCCACTAGGCTACCTACCCCATTATGGGGTATTGTGCGTAGGCCAGTGACAAAACATCAAAATTTAGGGGTGTGAATAGCTTCTGAAGGCATTTGACCAGCACCCAGATTTCCCACAGATAGAGAGGCAGTCAGAACACAGATTTCCCACAGATAGAGAGGCAGTCAGAACCCAGATTTCCCACAGATAGCAAGGCAGTCAGAACCCATATTTCCCACAGATAGAGAGGCAGTCAGAACACAGGTTTCCCACAGATAGCGAGGCAGTCAGACCCCATATTTCCCACAGATAAGAGACAGTCAGAACCCAAAGGAGTTTATCTCTTTCCAATCCTGTTAACACTTCACACTCAGCGCTGACTGTGAATGAGTCCCAAATGGTTCCCTATTTACTAGTGCCTATAGTGCATTACTTTCAGCCAGAGCCCTGAGGGCCCTGGTCAACACTAGTGCACTATAGAGAATAGGGGGCCAATCGGGACTGAGCTTGTCTTATCAGATGCCCAGCGGTTGGTTGCCGTGCTCGTAAATTACCCTGTTGCAAAAGTGCCCAACATTTAATGGCAATTACTTCTCACATAATCAAATTCAGCTGCACTTGAAGAGAGTCTTTGTTCCCTCTGTTCTCCAGAGAAAATGTGTGTCTGTTGACAAACCCTCTGAGATGTAGTCAGTGTGATAAACCCTGCGACTATTACAACATCAGCTCTGTGGGCGAGACAGAATCAACACAGAGAGATTTACACAAAGAAGAGTTTCTCCGGGGATAAACCAGCCTGCTTAGCTCGTCTGTCTGTCTGTCTGTCTGTCTGTCTGTCTGTCTGTCTGTCTGTCTGTCTGTCTGTCTGTCTGTCTGTCTGTCTGTCTGTCTGTCTGTCTGTCTGTCTGTCTGTCTGTCTGTCTGTCTGTCTGTCTGTCTGTCTGTCACAGACTCACACCAGCTTGTGAAATAGTTTCCAGCTTTACTGTCCTGCTCTGTGGGAGCTTTGTGGGAAAGGAAGCAATGGGCAACAAGTCCTTTTGGAGGTCTTAAAACAGTCTCTCAACTCCCCTCCCCATTCTCCCCATCTCTCCTCTCCCAAGTCTCTCAACTCCCCTCCCCATTCTCCCCTTCTCTCCTCTCCCAAGTCTCTCAACTCCCCTCCCCATTCTCCCCTTCTCTCCTCTCCCAAGTCTCACAACCCCTGACCCTGGAGGCCAAATCTATTTGGTTAGGGTAGATCTTTAGTAGACGTAGCAGATGGGATATTTGAGCCTTTAAGTGTCTTGACTTCTCTAATGGAGACTTCTTTATAACACCGTTTGGTTGGATGGATCCTCTGAATGATTCTCCTCACCTGTCTCTTGTGTCCAGTCTTAAACCATGAAAAATCTTTATGTTAGTCTATGGTATTATTATTATGTTATAGGCCTTTAATATATTCTCCCTCTTGTCTCTCACCTTCAGTCTAAAGCCACGAGAGAGCGCTGGCTCCTACAAGGCACACCACCTGGAACTAACAACGAAGACGATGGACGAAGAAAACAGCTGGAGATAGACGAAGAGCAGGGGAAGAGACTGGAGAACACTATTCACAGGTACACACATAGGAGGGAACTGACAGGGGGACACTATTCACAGGTACACACATAGGAGGGAACTGACAGGGGGACACTATTCACAGGTACACACATAGGAGGGAACTGACAGGGGGACACTATTCACAGGTACACCCATAGGAGGGAACTGACTAGAGGACACTATTCACAGGTACACACATACACAGGAACTGACTGGAGGACACTATTCACAGGTACACACATAGGAGGGAACTGACTGGGGGACACTATTCACAGGTACACACATACACAGGAACTGACTGGAGGACACTATTCACAGGTACACACATACACAGGAACTGACTGGGGGACACTATTCACAGGTACACACATACACAGGAACTGACTGGGGGACACTATTCACAGGTACACACATAGGAGGGAACTGACAGGGGGACACTATTCACAGGTACACACATAGGAGGGAACTGACTGGGGGACACTATTCACAGGTACACACATAGGAGGGAACTGACTGGGGGACACTATTCACAGGTACACACATACACAGGAACTGACTGGGGGACACTATTCACAGGTACACACATAGGAGGGAACTGACTGCGGGACACTTCACAGGTACACACATACACAGGAACTGACTGGAGGACACTATTCTCAGGTACACACATACACAGGAACTGACTGGAGGACACTAGTCACAGGTACACACATACACAGGAACTGACTGGGGGACACTATTCACAGGTACACACATACACAAGAACTGACTGGAGGACACTATTCACAGGTACACACATACACAGGAACTGACTGGGGGACACTAGTCACAGGTACACACATACACAGGAACTGACTGGAGGACACTATTCTCAGGTACACACATACACAGGAACTGACTGGAGGACACTATTCTCAGGTACACACATACACAGGAACTGACTGGAGGACACTAGTCACAGGTACACACATACACAGGAACTGACTGGGGGACACTATTCACAGGTACACACATACACAGGAACTGACTGGGGGACACTATTCACAGGTACACACATAGGAGGGAACTGACAGGGGGACACTAGTCACAGGTACACACATACACAGGAACTGACTGGGGGACACTAGTCACAGGTACACACATACACAGGAACTGACTGGAGGACACTATTCTCAGGTACACACATACACAGGAACTGACTGGGGGACACTAGTCACAGGTACACACATACACAGGAACTGACTGGAGGACACTATTCTCAGGTACACACATACACAGGAACTGACTGGAGGACACTATTCACAGGTACACACATAGGAGGGAACTGACTGGGGGACACTATTCACAGGTACACACATACACAGGAACTGACTGGAGGACACTATTCTCAGGTACACACATACACAGGAACTGACTGGAGGACACTATTCACAGGTACACACATACACAGGAAGTAATTGATAACACATGGAAATGACTGTTGCTGGACATGGTTGCACTCATACATGCAGTTGTTTTTGGAGAAGTACAGATCAATGTAATATCCTGTAGTCTATTATAGCTGTCATGTATCTGAACACAGAAACATCAGGTCTGATCCTAAGAGCTGAGCAGTGTTTCCAACAGAAGAGGACTGGCCACCCCTCATAGCCTGGTTCCTCTCTAGGTTTCTTCCTCGGTTCTGGCCTTTCTAGGGAAGTTTTCCTAGCCACCGTGCTTCTACATCTGCATTGCTTGCTGTTTGGGGTTTTAGGCTGGGTTTCTGTGCAGCACTTTGAGACATCAGCTGATGTACGAAGGGCTTTATAAATACATTTGATTTGAGTTTAGCTTCTAATTTACACATCTTCAAGGACCTGTTGGTCCCTCTCCCTCTCTTCCACTTTCGTTGTTTTCTCTTGCTCTTGCGCACTCTCTCGTGCTCTCTCGTTGTGTGTGTGTGTGTGTGTGTTGTCTCTGTTAGTCTGTTCAGCTCATCACAGTCAGTTTTTTCCTCCAACTTCAAAACAAATGGATATCTGAGGTCAGGTTTTTTCTTACCAGCGATCAGAGCCATTTCATAAGCCTGCGTCAGGGCCGTGTTCTCTAGGAATGAAATGGAACCAAACAGGCTTGTTTTCTTATTACGTTGCAATAAAGTTTCCTTCTGTGATCCAGCAGTATGAGAGGAGATAGCCTCTAGCCATACGGACAATGGGAAGACAGATTTAGGACCAGGACAATGGGAAAACAGATCTGGGACCAGGACAATGGGAAAACAGATCTGGGACCAGGACAATGGGAAGAAGGATCTAGGATCAGGACAATGGGAAGACAGATTTAGGACCAGGACAATGGGAAAACAGATCTGGGATCAGGACAATGGGAAGACAGATTTAGGACCAGGACAATGGGAAAACAGATCTGGGACCAGGACAATGGGAAGACAGATTTAGGACCAGGACAATGGGAAGAAGGATCTAGGATCAGGACAATGGGAAAACAGATCTGGGACCAGAACAATGGGAAGAAGGTTCTGGGATCAGGACAATGGGAAAACAGATCTGGGACCATGACAATGGGAAGACAGATTTAGGACCAGGACAATGGGAAAACAGATCTGGGACCAGGACAATAGGAAGACAGATTTAGGACCAGGACAATGGGAAAACAGATCTGGGACCAGGACAATGGGAAGAAGGATCTGGGATCAGGACAATGGGAAGACAGATTTAGGACCAGGACAATGGGAAGACAGATTTAGGACCAGGACAATGGGAAAACAGATCTGGGACCAGAACAATGGGAAGAAGGATCTAGGATCAGGACAATGGGAAAACAGATCTGGGACCAGAACAATGGGAAGAAGGATCTAGGATCAGGACAATGGGGAAACAGATCTGGGACCAGAACAATGGGAAGAAGGATCTGGGATCAGGACAATGGGAAAACAGATCTGGGACCATGACAATGGGAAGACAGATTTAGGACCAGGACAATGGGAAAACAGATCTGGGACCAGGACAATAGGAAGACAGATTTAGGACCAGGACAATGGGAAAACAGATCTGGGACCAGGACAATGGGAAGAAGGATCTGGGATCAGGACAATGGGAAGACAGATTTAGGACCAGGACAATGGGAAGACAGATTTAGGACCAGGACAATGGGAAAACAGATCTGGGACCAGAACAATGGGAAGAAGGATCTAGGATCAGGACAATGGGAAGACAGATCTGGGACCAGGACAATGGGAAGACAGATTTAGGACCAGAACAATGGGATAAAGGATCTGGGACCAGGACAATAGGAAGACAGATTTAGGACCAGGACAATGGGAAAACAGATCTGGGACCAGAACAATGGGAAGAAGGATCTGGGATCAGGACAATGGGAAGAAGGATCTAGGATCAGGACAATGGGAAAACAGATCTGGGACCAGAACAATGGGAAGAAGGATCTGGGATCAGGACAATGGGAAAACAGATCTGGGACCAGCACAATGGGAAAACAGATCTAGGACCAGGACAATGGGAAAACAGATCTGGGATCAGGACAATGGGAAAACAGATCTGGGATCAGGACAATGGGAAAACAGATCTGGGACCAGAACAATGGGAAAACAGATCTGGGATCAGGACAATGGGAAAACAGATCTAGGACCAGGACAATGGGAAAACAGATCTGGGACCAGAACAATGGGAAGAAGGATCTAGGACCATGACAATGGGAAACAGATCTGGGATCAGGACAATGGGAAGACAGGCTCTCTTGTCTCCAGAATGGCTCAGCTTTCTTCCGCCATTTCATGCACATTCATTGTTTCATTGTGTGAATTGTTTGCCTTTTATTTTGACCAGTTCCCCATTACATATGTCACCAGTAGGAATTGTACTGTTCATCTCTGTCATTTGGTGACATGTATTTCTCTTAATGCAGGTATTACTAATTAGGCCGTTAGCCATTTAACTTTCTCATTCTCTGAGTGGAAACGGTGTTTGCAGAGTTCACCTGCTACCCCTGCTACACTTGTGAGAAATAGGTTTGGGTTTATTTCATAACCATCATTTACAATTTTTGTCATTTTTTTTAATAGTTTTTTGTTTGGAGTGCTCCATGTGAGGAATGAGCATGGGTCTGGTTTCTCTGTCCTGATAACATTGAGGGAGCATGGGTCTGGTTTCTCTGTCCTGATAACACTGAGGGAGCATGGGTCTGGTTTCTCTGTCCTTATAATGTTGAGGGAGCATGGGTCTGGTTTCTCTGTCCTGATTATGTTGAGGGAGCATGTGTCTGGTTTCTCTGTCCTGATAATGTTGAGGGAACATGTGTCTGGTTTCTCTGTCCTGATAATGTTGAGGGAGCATGTGTCTGGTTTCTCTGTCCTGATAATGTTGAGGGAGCGTGTGTCTGGTTTCTCTGTCCTGATAATGTTGAGGGAGCATCTGTCTGGTTTCTCTGTCCTGATAATGTTGAGGGAGCATCTGTCTGGTTTCTCTGTCCTGATAACGTTGGGGGAGAGTGTGTGCCTGAGCAACCGTAGAAGTAGCCTACCTGGCCTGCTGTGCGGCCTGCTGTTATAAATGAGAACACATTAAAACTAGAGTTCCTCACAGTAGTCTATTTGAAAAATCTTTCAAACAATCTCCCCCTTGATAATCACCTTCCTCGGTGTGAAAGAGCAATGGAAGTTGTATGCCTACTGCTGCATTGGCCTATAGGCTATGAGTTCCAGGAGCTCATTTCTTCAGCAGCCAATGGATCCCGGTGTATCAATGTGTCCATATGGCAGAGGCTGGTGATCTCGCATTAGTTGACTTTTAACTTTTAGATTTGTATCATTTTAATTCAGATTTTTATAATTAACCACGTGACAATGATTTTGAGAAACGATAAAACGTTATTATTGAAATGGAACTGTTCCATCAAAATGTGCATATGAAAATCATAACTGGCACGCAGAACGGTAGAAATGGTATGATAAATTGTAAGCTTCCCCAAACTTGAAAATCACATGCTGCCTATGAAGTCTTTATCAAACAATTGTCTTCATGTTTCCATGGTCTGATTTTGCCGATAAGCTACTTTGAAGCAAGTTAAGACATACCTCATAATATAAAATAAAACATTCCGGTTTTCAAACAATTAAGAATGTTTTCAAAATGCATACTGTCTCCGGCTCACATTGTAAAGTGGTGGGTGACGCGCTGATATCCTGTTGCCTGCACTTGATTGGTGAATGCGAAGCGTGCATCAATTACCAGTTGAGAAATAAAAATAGTAATCTCAGCAAAAAAATGAAATGTCCCTTTTTCAGGAGCCTGTCTTTCAAATATAAATTGTAAAAGTCCAAATAACGTCACAGATCTTCATTTTAAGGGGTTTAAACACATTGGAACGGTCGTTAAGACACAAACAACTTAGGCAATTAACGTCACAGTTATAAAAACCTAGGACACTAAAGAGGCTATTCTACTGACTCTGAAAAACACCAAAAGAAAGATGCCCAGGGTCCCTGCTCATCTGCGTGAACGTGCCTTAGGCATGCTGCAAGGAGGCATGAGGACTGCAGATGTGGCCAAGGCAAATAAATTGCAATATCCGTACTGTGAGACGCCTAAGACAGCTCTACAGGGAGACAGCACGGACATCTGATCGTCCTCGCAGTGGCAGACCATGTGTAACACCTGCACAGGATCGGTACATCCAAACATCACACCTGCGGGACAGGTACAGGATGGCAACAACTGCCCGAGTTACACCAGGAACGCACAATCCCTCCATCAGTGCTCAGACTGTCCGCAATAGGCTGAGAGAGGCTGGACTGAGGGCTTGTAGGCCTGTTGTAAGGTAGGTCCTCACCAGACATCTCTGGCAAGAACGTCGCCTATGGGCACAAACCCACCTTCGCTGGACCAGACAGAACTGGCAAAAAGTGCTCTTCACTGACGAGTCGCTGTTTTGTCTCACCAGGGGTGATGGTCAGATTCACGTTTATCATCGAAGGAATGAGCGTTACACCGAGGCCTAATACTCTGGAGCGGGATCGATTTGGAGGTGGAGGGTCCGTCATGGTCTGGGGCGGTGTGACACAGCATCATCGGACTGAGCTTGTTGTCATTGCAGGCAATCTCAACGCTGTGCGTTACAGGCAAGACATCCTCCTCCCTCATGTGATACCCTTCCTGCTGGCTCATCCTGACATGACTCTCCAGCATGACAATGCCACCAGCCATACTGCTCGTTCTGTGTGTGATTTCCTGCAAGACAGGAATGTCAGTGTTCTGCCATGGCCAGCGAATCCCATTGAGCACGTCTGGGACCTGTTGGATCGGAGGGTGAGGGTTAGGGCCATTTCCCCCAGAAATGTCTGGGAACTTGCAGGTGCCTTGGTGGAAGAGTGGGGTAACATCTCACAGCAAGAACTGGCAAATCTGGTGCAGTCCATGAGGAGGAGATGCACTGCAGTACTTAATGCAGCTGGTGGCCACACCAGATACTGACTGTTACTTTTGATTTTGACCCCCACTTTGTTCAGGGACACATTATTCCATTTCTGTTAGTCACATGTCTGTGGAATTTGTTCAGTTTATGTCTCAGTGGTTAAATCTTGTGATGTTCTTGCAAATATTTACACATGTTAAGTTTGCTGAAAATGTGTTATTTCATAGTTGTGATGTCCCCCATTGAGCACGTCTGGGACCTGTTGGATCGGAGGGTGAGAGCTAGGGCCATTCAAACTACTCTGTATGCTGAGAGACTGTGATAGTTGCATTGGATAAATAAGACACGTGGTGATTAATGAAAATACACTCAGGACAATTTAATTCCACTAAATTATGCAAATGAACCTACAGACCGATATGCACCACTTTGAAAAAGTGTGTGTGTGTGTGTGTGTGTGTGTGTGTGTGTGTGTGTGTGTGTGTGTGTGTGTGTGTGTGTGTGTGTGTGTGTGTGTGTGTGTGTGTGTGTGTGTGTGTGTGTGTGCGTGCGTGCTCGTGCGCATTCGTGCGTGCGTGCGAAAGATAGGATCTCACTACAATACATTTTAATAGAATGTTCCCAAAAATAGATAGGATCTTGTTTCCATGGAAAGGACAATACCTGTCTATTTGTGGAAAAATCACCCTGATTAACTCTTTAGCCACGTTCCAGTTGACCTATTGACTTATGGCCTTCCCTACACCTAACGACTTGTTTTGAACATTTTATGAGCAAAAGATATTCCACTTTATTTGGAACGGCCAGCCAGACTAAATTAAACAGGCCTATTTATATAATGAATATGAATTCGTAGGGCAGAAATGATTAAATATTAAAACATTAGACCTCTCACTAAAGGCTTCAGTCATACAAAAGTTATACTTAAATCCAAACTGGTTCTCCAGCAGATCAGTAAGAATGTCTCACCCCTATGTTCAAGAATGGCCTTTTCCCCTTTATTCAGATTACAACCTCTCTCTTTATTCAGATGACAACCTCTCCCTTTATTCAGATTACAACCTCTCCCTTTATTCAGATTACAACCTCTCAGTTTATTCAGATTACAACCTCTCCCTTTATTCAGATTACAACCTCTCCCTTTATTCAGATTACAACCTCTCCCTTTATTCAGATTACAACCTCTCCCTTTATTCAGATTACAACCTCTCCCTTTATTCAGATTACAACCTCTGCCTTTATTCAGATTACAACCTCTCACTTTATTCAGATTACAACCTCTCCCTTTATTCAGATTACAACCTCTCCCTTTATTCAGATTACAACCTCTCCCTTTATTCAGATTACAATCTCTCCCTTTATTCAGATTACAACCTCTCCCTTTATTCAGATTACAACCTCTCCCTTTATTCAGAACACAACCTCTCCCTTTATTCAGATTACAACCTCTCCGTTTATTCAGATTACAGCCTCTCCCTTTATTCAGATTACAACCTCTCCCTTTATTCCGATTACAACCTCTCCCTCTATTCAGATTACAACCTCTCCCTTTATTCAGATTACAACCTCTCCCTTTATTCAGATTACAACCTCTCAGTTTATTCAGATTACAACCTCTCCCTTTATTCAGATTACAACCTCTCCCTTTATTCAGATTACAACCTCTCCCTTTATTCAGATTACAACCTCTCCCTTTATTCAGATTACAACCTCTCCCTTTATTCAGATTACAACCTCTCCCTTTATTCAGATTACAACCTCTCCCTCTATTCAGATTACAACCTCTCCCTTTACTCAGATTACAACCTCTCCCTTTATTCAGATTACAACCTCTCCCTTTATTCAGATTACAACCTCTCCCTTTATTCAGATTACAACCTCTCCCTTTATTCAGATTACAACCTCTCCCTTTATTCAGATTACAACCTCTCCCTTTATTCAGATTACAACCTCTCCCTTTATTCAGATTACAACCTCTCCCTTTATTCAGATTACCTCTCACTTTCGGTTATTTGAAAATGAAAACATCTCCATAATATCACTATATTTAAAAGAAGACATAGAAAGCTGGTTGCAATTTACAGTTTAATCCACCAGAAAAGAGAACAAATAATACAACACAATTTATGATACAACTCAAATATACTAATTGCAACAAAAAAAACATTATTTTAGAAGAAGACAAAACTGTAATATTTTTCTAAATGATATCATAAACAGGACTGGTGGAGTTATTATATGGGAACTACAATACAGTGCATTCAGAAAGTATTCAGACCCCTTGTCTTTAATCACCGTTTTGTTACGTTACAGCCTTATTCTAAAATAGATTAAATTCATTTTTTTCCTCATTAACCTACACACAATACCCCATAATGACATCACAATACCCCATAATGACATCACAATACCCCATAATGACATCACAATACCCCATAATAACAAAGCGAAAACAGGTTTTTAGACATTTTAGCAAATGTATTAAAAGTAAAAAAACTGAAATACCTTATTTACATAAGTTTTAAGACACTTTGCTATGAGATTCGAAATTGAGCTCAGGTGCATCATGTTTCCATTGATCGTCTTTGAGATGTTTCTACAACTTGATTGGAGTCCACCTGTGGTAAATTCAATTGATTGGACATGATTTGGAAAGGCACACACCTGACTATATAAGGCCCCACAGTTGACAGTGCATGTCAGAGCAAAAACCAAGCCATGAGGTCGAAGGAATTGTCAATAGTGTTTCCCGAGACAGGATTGCGTTGAGGCACAGATCTGGGGAAGGGTACAAAAACATTTCTGCATCATTTAAAGTCCCCAAAAAAACAGTGGCCTCCGTCATTCTTAAATGGAGGAAGGTTGGAACCACCAAGACTCTTCCTGTAGCTGGCTGCCCGGCCAAACTGAGCAATTGAGGGAGAAGGGTGAGTTAGGTGACCAAGAACCCGATGGTCACTTTGAAAGAGCTCCAGAGTTCCTCTGTGAAGATGGGAGAAACTTCCAGAAGGACAACCATCTCTATAGCACTCCACCAATCAGATCTTTATGGTAGAGTGGCCAGACAGAAGCCACTCCTCAGTAAAAGGCACATGACAGCCCGCTTGGAGTTTGCCTAAAGGCACATAAAGGACACTCAAACCATGATGAACAAGATTCTCTGGTTTGATGAAACCAATATTGTTCTAGCTGTATCCTCAGTGTCCTAGCTGTATCCTCAGTGTCCTAGCTGTATCCTCAGTGTCCTAGCTGTATCCTCAGTGTCCTAGCTGTATCCTCAGTGTCCTAGCTGTATCCTCAGTGTCCTAGCTGTATCCTCAGTGTCCTAGCTGTATCCTCAGTGTCCTAGCTGTATCCTCAGTGTCCTAGCTGTATCCTCAGTGTTCTAGATGTATCATCACAGTGTTCTAGCTGTATCATCACAGTGTTCTAGATGTATCATCACAGTGTTCTAGCTGTATCATCACAGTGTTCTAGCTGTATCATCACAGTGTTCTAGCTGTATCCTCAGTGTTCTAGCTGTATCCTCAGTGTTCTAGCTGTATCCTCAGTGTCCTAGCTGTATCCTCAGTGTTCTAGCTGTATCCTCAGTGTTCTAGATGTATCCTCTCAGTGTTCTAGCTGTATCCTCAGTGTTCTAGCTGTATCCTCAGTGTTCTAGCTGTATCATCACAGTGTTCTAGCTGTATCCTCACAGTGTCCTAGCTGTATCCTCAGTGTCCTAGCTGTATCATCAGTGTTCTAGCTGTATCCTCACAGTGTTCTAGATGTATCCTCAGTGTTCTAGCTGTATCATCACAGTGTTCTAGATGTATCATCACAGTGTTCTAGCTGTATCCTCAGTGTTCTAGATGTATCCTCTCAGTGTTCTAGCTGTATCATCACAGTGTTCTAGCTGTATCCTCACAGTGTCCTAGCTGTATCCTCAGTGTCCTAGCTGTATCCTCAGTGTCCTAGCTGTATCATCAGTGTTCTAGCTGTATCCTCAGTGTCCTAGCTGTATCCTCAGTGTTCTAGATGTATCCTCTCAGTGTTCTAGCTGTATCATCACAGTGTTCTAGCTGTATCCTCACAGTGTTCTAGCTGTATCATCACAGTGTTCTAGCTGTATCATCACAGTGTTCTAGATGTATCATCACAGTGTTCTAGCTGTATCCTCTCAGTGTTCTAGCTGTATCCTCACAGTGTTCTAGCTGTATCATCACAGTGTTCTAGCTGTATCCTCTCAGTGTTCTAGCTGTATCCTCACAGTGTTCTAGCTGTATCCTCACAGTGTTCTTCAGTGTTCTAGCTGTATCCTCACAGTGTTCTAGCTGTATCATCACAGTGTTCTAGCTGTATCCTCTCAGTGTTCTAGCTGTATCCTCACAGTGTTCTAGCTGTATCCTCACAGTGTTCTAGCTGTATCATCTCAGTGTTCTAGCTGTGTCATCACAGTGTTCTATCAGTATCATCTCAGTGTTCTAGCTGTGTCATCATAGTGTTCTAGCTGTATCATCACAGTGTTCTAGCTATATACTCTGTGTTCGAGCTGTATCCTCAGCATTCTAGCTATACTCTCAGTGTTCTAGCTGTATCATCACAGTGTTCTAGCTGTACCCTCTCAGTGTTCTAGCTGTATCATCTCAGTGTTCTAGCTGTATCATCTCAGTGTTCTAGCTGTGTCATCACAGTGTTCTAGCTGTATCCTCTCAGTGTTCTGGCGGTATACTCTCAGTGTTCTAGCTATATCCTCTCAGTGTTCTAGCTGTATCATCACAGTGTTCTAGCTGTGTCATCACAGTGTTCTAGCTGTATCCTCTCAGTGTTCTGGCGGTATACTCTCAGTGTTCTAGCTATATCCTCTCAGTGTTCTAGCTGTATCCTCTCAGTGTTCTAGCTATATCATCTCAGTGTTCTAGCTGTATCCTCTCAGTGTTCTAGCTGTATCCTCTCAGTGTTCTAGCTATATCCTCTCAGTGTTCTAGCTGTATCCTCTCAGTGTTCTAGCTGTATCCTCTCAGTGTTCTAGCTATATCCTCTCAGTGTTCTAGCTGTATCCTCTCAGTGTTCTAGCTGTATCCTCTCAGTGTTCTAACTATATCCTCTGTGTTCTAGCTGTATCATCACAGTGTTCTAGCTGTATCATCACAGTGTTCTAGCTTTATCCTCTCAGTGTTCTAGCTGTATCCTCACAGTGTTCTAGCTGTATCCTCTCAGTGTTCTAGCTGTATCCTCACAGTGTTCTCGCTGTATCCTCAAAGTGTTCTAGCTGTATCATCTCAGTGTTCTAGCTGTGTCATCACAGTGTTCTAGCTGTATCCTCACAGTGTTCTAGCTGTATCCTCACAGTGTTCTAGCTGTATCATCTCAGTGTTCTAGCTGTGTCATCACAGTGTTCTATCAGTATCATCTCAGTGTTCTAGCTGTGTCATCACAGTGTTCTAGCTATATACTCTGTGTTCTAGCTGTATCCTCAGCATTCTAGCTATACTCTCAGTGTTCTAGCTGTGTCATCACAGTGTTCTAGCTGTATCATCTCAGTGTTCTAGCTGTGTCATCACAGTGTTCTGGCTGTATCCTCTCAGTGTTCTAGCTGTATCATCACAGTGTTCTAGCTGTACCCTCTCAGTGTTCTAGCTGTATCCTCGCAGTGTTCTAACTATATCCTCTGTGTTCTAGCTATATCATGTCCGTGTTCTAGCTGTATCCCCACAGTGTTCTAGTTATATACTCTGTGTTATAGCTGTTTCCTCAGCGTTCTAGCTGTATCCTCTCAGTGTTCTAGATGTATCCTCACAGTGTTCTAGCTGTATCCTCTCAGTGTTCTAGATGTATCCTCACAGTGTTCTAGCTGTATCCTCTCAGTGTTAATGCTGTATCCTCTCAGTGTTCTAGCTGTATCCTCTCAGTGTTCTAGCTGTGTCCTCTCAGTGTTCTAGCTGTATCCTCTCAGTGTTCTAGTTGTATCCTCACAGTGTTCCAGCTATCCTCTCAGTGTTCTAACTATCCTCTCAGTGTTCTAACTATCCTCTCAGTGTTCCAGCTGTATCATCACAGTGTTCTTGCTTTATCCTCTCAGTTCTATCTGTATCCTCTCAGTGTTCCAGCTGTATCCTCTCAGTGTTCCAGCTGTATCCTCACAGTGTTCCAGCTGTATCATCACAGTGTTCTAGCTGTATCCTCACAGTGTTCCCGCTATTTCCTCTCAGTGTTCTAACTATACTCTCAGTGTCCTAGCTGTGTCATCACAGTGTTCTAGCTATATCCCCTCAGTGTTCTAGCTGTACACTCTGTGTTCTAGCTGTATCCTCACAGTGTTCCAGCTATTTCCTCTCAGTGTTCTAGCTATATCCTCTCAGTATTCTAGCTGTATCCTCTCAGTGTTCTAGATGTATCATCACAGTGTTCTAGCTGTCTCCTCTCAGTGTTCTAGCTGTATCCTCTCAGTGTTCTAGCTGTATCCTCTCAGTGTTCTAGCTGTATCCTCTCAGTGTTCCAGCTGTTTCCTCACAGTGTTCCAGCTGTATCATCACAGTGTTCTAGCTGTATCCTCACAGTGTTCCAGCTATTTCCTCTCAGTGTTCTAGCTGTACACTCTGTGTTCTAGCTGTATCCTCACAGTGTTCCAGCTATTTCCTCTCAGTGTTCTAGCTATATCCTCTCAGTGTTCTAGCTGTATCCTCTCAGTGTTCTAGATGTATCATCACAGTGTTCTAGCTGTCTCCTCTCAGTGTTCTAGCTATCTCCTCTCAGCGTTCTAGCTGTATCCTCTCAGTGTTCTAGTTGTATCCTCTCAGTGTTCCAGCTATTTCCTCTCAGTGTTCTAGCTGTATCCTCTCAGTGTTCTATCTGTATCCTCTCAGTGTTCTAGCTGTATCCTCACAGTGTTCCAGCTATTTCCTCTCAGTGTTCTAGCTATATCCTCTCAGTGTTCTAGCTGTATCCTCTCAGTGTTCTATCTGTATCATCACAGTGTTCTAGCTGTCTCCTCTCAGTGTTCTAGCTGTATCCTCTCAGTGTTCTAGCTTTATCCTCTCAGTGTTCTAGCTGTATCCTCTCAGTGTTCCATCTGTATCCTCACAGTGTTCCAGCTGTATCATCACAGTGTTCTAGCTGTATCCTCACAGTGTTCCAGTTATTTCCTCTCAGTGTTCTAGCTGTACACTCAGTGTTCTAGTTGTATCCTCTCAGTGTTCCAGCTATTTCCTCTCAGTGTTCTAGCTATATCCGCTCAGTGTTCCAGCTGTATCCTCTCAGTGTTCTAGCTGTATCCTCTCAGTGTTCTAGTTGTATCCTCTCAGTGTTCCAGCTATTTCCTCTCAGTGTTCTAGCTGTATCCTCTCAGTGTTCTATCTGTATCCTCTCAGTGTTCTAGCTGCATCCTCTCAGTTCTAGCTGTATCCTCTCAGTGTTCTAGCTATATCCTCTCAGTGTTCTAGTTAAAGACACACTAAATACACAATGTGACACTGCTTATTGAGGTGGTTTCTCTCTGCTGACCTTTCTAATCAGGCTTCTCACAGGAAGCTTTGTGGTCCTCTCTCTATCTGACTGGTTTGTGGCGTGACTAATCATCGGTGCTCAAGTGCTTCTGAATAGCAGTATTTACCAGTTACATCACTAGAGAGCAGCAGAGGCAGTCAATCTCCTGTTAGTATCTGATGGCTGGTGAATGTGAGACGGGGAAAATGTTATACAGTGGTTTTACATCACTGCTCTTTCTCTCTCTCTCTCTCTGTCTCTGTCTCTGTCTCTGTCTCTCTCTCTGTCTCTCTGTCGCTGTCTCTGTCTCTCTGTCTCTCTGTCTCTCTGTCTCTCTGTCTCTCTGTCTCTGTTATTTTAACTGTCTCTCTCTGTCTCTCTCTTGCTGTCTCTGTCTCTGTTTCTGTCTCTCTCTCTGTCTCTGTTTCTGTCTCTCTCTCTGTCTCTGTCTCTGTCTCTGTCGCTGTTTTTGTCTCTGTTTACCATTATTCACAAATATACTGCAGCTACATTCAGTGTTGAGCTTAGAAGCATAAGGAACGGAAGCATCTATTGTAAAGCATTTCCTCTTGGACTGGATGTGAATGGGGACAGGGCTGAAGCGGATGAGGCTGGGTGACGCCCTGGACCAGAGCTAATGAGAAGCATCCATGGTAGAGCTGAACTAACGCCCTGGACCAGAACTAATGAGAAACATCCATGGTAGAGCTGCTCTAACACCCTGGACCAGAGCTAATGAGAAACATCCATGGTAGAGCTGCACTAACACCCTGGACCAGAGCTAATGAGAAGCATCCATGGTAGAGCTGAACTAACGCCCTGGACCAGAAATAATGAGAAACATCCATGGTAGAGCTGCTCTAACACCCTGGACCAGAGCTAATGAGAAACATCCATGGTAGAGCTGCACTAACACCCTGGACCAGAGCTAATGAGAAACATCCATGGTAGAGCTGCACTAACACCCTGGACCAGAGCTAATGAGAAGCATCCATGGTAGAGCTGAACTAACGCCCTGGACCAGAACTAATGAGAAACATCCATGGTAGAGCTGCTCTAACACCCTGGACCAGAGCTAATGAGAAACACCCATGGTAGAGCTGCACTAACACCCTGGACCAGAGCTAATGAGAAACATCCATGGTAGAGCTGCACTAACACCCTGGACCAGAGCTAATGAGAAACATCCATGGTAGAGCTGCACTAACACCCTGGACCAGAGCTAATGAGAAACATCCATGGTAGAGCCTTCAAGCTGAAGAGACTAAACTGCTGGGTGTCACCCTAGATAGAGAGCTAACATTGTTAAAACATATAGACTCAATGGTTACTAATATGGGAAGAGGTCTGTCCAGGAAAACAGAGTGTGACAGAAACAGTGACAGAAACATATCTCAGTCAACCACACTGGTAATACAGGCCCCAGTTGTGTCACGCCTGGACTAAGGGAAGGGAAAGGGGGATACCTAGTCAGTTGGAAAGGGAAAGGGGGATACCTAGTCAGTTGGAAAGGGGGATACCTAGTCAGTTGGAAAGGGAAAGGGGGATACCTAGTCAGTTGGAAAGGGAAAGGGGGATACCTAGTCAGTTGGAAAGGGGGATACCTAGTCAGTTGGAAAGGGAAAGGGGGATACCTAGTCAGTTGTAAAGGGAAAGGGGGATACCTAGTCAGTTGGAAAGGGGGATACCTAGTCAGTTGGAAAGGGGGATATCTAGTCAGTTGTAAAGGGAAAGGGGGATACCTAGTCAGTTGGAAAGGGAAAGGGGGATACCTAGTCAGTTGGAAAGGGGGATACCTAGTCAGTTGGAAAGGGAAAGGGGGATACCTAGTCAGTTGGAAAGGGAAAGGGGGATACCTAGTCAGTTGGAAAGGGGGATACCTAGTCAGTTGGAAAGGGAAAGGGGGATACCTAGTCAGTTGTAAAGGGAAAGGGGGATACCTAGTCAGTTGGAAAGGGGGATACCTAGTCAGTTGGAAAGGGGGATATCTAGTCAGTTGTAAAGGGAGGGGGATATCTAGTCAGTTGTAAAGGGAAAGGGGGATACCTAGTCAGTTGGAAAGGGAAAGGGGGATACCTAGTCAGTTGGAAAGGGGGATACCTAGTCAGTTGGAAAGGGGGATACCTAGTCAGTTGGAAAGGGAAAGGGGGATACCTAGTCAGTTGGAAAGGGAAAGGGGGATACCTAGTCAGTTGGAAAGGGGGATACCTAGTCAGTTGGAAAGGGAAAGGGGGATACCTAGTCAGTTGTAAAGGGAAAGGGGGATACCTAGTCAGTTGGAAAGGGGGATACCTAGTCAGTTGGAAAGGGGGATATCTAGTCAGTTGTAAAGGGAGGGGGATATCTAGTCAGTTGTAAAGGGAAAGGGGGATACCTAGTCAGTTGGAAAGGGAAAGGGGGATACCTAGTCAGTTGGAAAGGGGGATACCTAGTCAGTTGGAAAGGGGGATACCTAGTCAGTTGGAAAGGGAAAGGGGGATACCTAGTCAGTTGGAAAGGGGGATACCTAGTCAGTTGGAAAGGGAAAGGGGGATACCTAGTCAGTTGGAAAGGGAAAGGGGGATACCTAGTCAGTTGGAAAGGGGGATACCTAGTCAGTTGGAAAGGGAAAGGGGGATACCTAGTCAGTTGGAAAGGGAAAGGGGGATACCTAGTCAGTTGGAAAGGGGGATACCTAGTCAGTTGGAAAGGGAAAGGGGGATACCTAGTCAGTTGGAAAGGGAAAGGGGGATACCTAGTCAGTTGGAAAGGGGGATACCTAGTCAGTTGGAAAGGGAAAGGGGGATACCTAGTCAGTTGTAAAGGGAAAGGGGGATACCTAGTCAGTTGGAAAGGGGGATACCTAGTCAGTTGGAAAGGGGGATATCTAGTCAGTTGTAAAGGGAGGGGGATATCTAGTCAGTTGTAAAGGGAAAGGGGGATACCTAGTCAGTTGGAAAGGGAAAGGGGGATACCTAGTCAGTTGGAAAGGGGGATACCTAGTCAGTTGGAAAGGGGGATACCTAGTCAGTTGGAAAGGGAAAGGGGGATACCTAGTCAGTTGGAAAGGGGGATACCTAGTCAGTTGGAAAGGGAAAGGGGGATACCTAGTCAGTTGGAAAGGGAAAGGGGGATACCTAGTCAGTTGGAAAGGGGGATACCTAGTCAGTTGGAAAGGGAAAGGGGGATACCTAGTCAGTTGGAAAGGGAAAGGGGGATACCTAGTCAGTTGGAAAGGGGGATACCTAGTCAGTTGGAAAGGGAAAGGGGGATACCTAGTCAGTTGTAAAGGGAAAGGGGGATACCTAGTCAGTTGGAAAGGGGGATACCTAGTCAGTTGGAAAGGGAAAGGGGGATATCTAGTCAGTTGTAAAGGGAAAGGGGGATACCTAGTCAGTTGGAAAGGGAAAGGGGGATACCTAGTCAGTTGGAAAGGGGGATACCTAGTCAGTTGGAAAGGGAAAGGGGGATACCTAGTCAGTTGTAAAGGGAAAGGGGGATACCTAGTGAGTTGGAAAGGGGGATACCTAGTCAGTTGGAAAGGGGGATACCTAGTCAGTTGGAAAGTTAAAGGGGGATACCTAGTCAGTTGGAAAGGGAAAGGGGGATACCTAGTCAGTTGGAAAGGGGGATACCTAGTCAGTTGGAAAGGGAAAGGGGGATATCTAGTCAGTTGTAAAGGGAAAGGGGGATACCTAGTGAGTTGGAAAGGGGGATACCTAGTCAGTTGGAAAGGGGGATACCTAGTCAGTTGTAAAGTTAAAGGGGGATACCTAGTCAGTTGGAAAGGGAAAGGGGGATACCTAGTCTTCACTGTCCCCAGGTCCAGAACAGAGGCTGGGAAACACACAGTATTAAAACTTCTTATGGCTGCAATCCCGTAAACGGGATCAATATGACAACAGCCAGTGAAAGTGCAGGGCGCCAAATTCAAACAACAGAAATCTCATAAATAAATTCCTTAAACATACATGTATCTTATACCATTTTAAAGGTAACCTTCTTGTTAATCCCACCAAAGTGTCCGATTTCAAATAGGCTTTACAGCGAAAGCACCACAAACGATTATGTTAGGTCACCGCAAAATCACAGAAAAACACAGCCATTTTTCCAGCCAAAGACAGGAGTCACAAAAAGCAGAAATAGAGATGAAAATGACTACCTGGAACTCTCTGCCACTCCAGGTAACTCAAACTAGCAATAAAACCAGATTACATTTGTTTTGCATTGTATTATGTATGTGATATGTGGTTGGGATATGACTGAAAAAAGGCAGCACTGTGCTCAAATTCAGGAAACAGACTCCAGGAAACAGACTCCAGGAAACAGACTCCAGGAAACAGACTCCAGGAAACAGACTCCAGGAAACAGACTTCAGGAAACAGACTCCAGGAAACAGACTTCAGGAAACAGACTCCAGGAAACAGACTTCAGGAAACAGACTCCAGGAAACAGACTTCAGGAAACAGACTTCAGGAAACAGACTCCAGGAAACAGACTCCAGGAAACAGACTCCAGGAAACAGAGGCACGTAACAACCTATGTCGTTCTCTAGCAGAAAAACTAGAGTACACTGAGACTGCTTAATGCAGAGGGTCCGATTGACTACAAATGGTCCTCCCTAAGCACATCAGTCTATGAGTCAGCAGCCCACGCCATCGGCTACAGATGCACGAAACATCAGGACTGGTTCGACAAAAACGCCACGTACATCTCCACCCTACTTGACTGCAAGGCACATAAAGCCACACTCAACGACCCCACTTCTGAGGCCCTCAAAAAAGAATGGCAAGAGCAGCGAAGGGAGGCACGGAGTCCTCTACGACATTTACAAAATGAACGGTGGATCACCCAAAGCACAAGAAATACAATCTTATGCGGACAGATATGACATGCAGAACTATTTATGATGCCCTGAAGATCACCCACAGCCCAAGTTACTCTCTCTGTCTCCTCAGAACTCAGTCCACTCTTGTAAAGGACCAAACTAAGGTAGTCCAGAGGTGAGGTGGACACTTTGAAGTTCTCTTAAATCAGCTCAGTTGAGTACTCAGTCCTGGAGGAGTTCTGCAGCACCTTGCAGTCGGATGCCAAGCAGTTGCCATACCAAGTGACGACGCAGCCTGTCAAGATGCTCTCAATGGTGCAGCTGTAAAAAAAAACGAACCGGTACTTCGTACGCTATTCCGAGGTGTGCATAATGATGGATCCCAGGACCGGTGATTAGTATACAGGCGACGTCGAACGCCGGAGGGGCGAAGCGGGAGTAGATGTGGTCAGAATGCTCAGATCAACTCCTCGGCCAGAGTGTCCAGTGTGGCTCTGAATGCTACGAGAGGAAAATGCACTGAATTCACTAACTGACAATCTCAGAACGCTCTGAATTTATGAACGCCCAGAGCGCACTCTGACAATCTAGAGGGAATTTACGAACGTACCATTTATGACAAGGAGCATTATGACCATCATAATGATATAAGCCAGATTGGCTTATCACGTAAATGCCCTTAAGTCAGTCATCAGTCAACGGGAGGGTGTCCTGCTCCTGAAATATGCTCCTGCATTCACCCCAGTCATCAGTCAACGGGAGGGTGTCCTGCTCCTGAAATCTGCTCCTGTATTCACCCCAGTCATCAGTCAACGGGAGGGTGTCCTGCTCCTGAAATCTGCTCCTGTATTCACCCCAGTCATTAGTCAACGGGATGGTGTCCTGCTCCTGAAATCTGCTCCTGCATTCACCCCAGTCATCAGTCAACGGGAAGGTGTCCTGCTCCTGAAATATGCTCCTGCATTCACCCCAGTCATCAGTCAACGGGAGGGTGTCCTGCTCCTGAAATCTGCTCCTGCATTCACCCCAGTCAACGGGAGGGTGTCCTGCTCCTGAAATATGCTCCTGTATTCACCCCAGTCATCAGTCAACGGGAGGGTGTCCTGCTCCTGAAATCTGCTCCTGCATTCACCTCAGTCATCAGTCAACGGGAAGGTGTCCTGCTCCTGAAATATGCTCCTGCATTCACCCCAGTCATCAGTCAACGGGAGGGTGTCCTGCTCCTGAAATCTGCTCATGCATTCACCCCAGTCAACGGGAAGGTGTCCTGCTCCTGAAATATGCTCCTGCATTCACCCCAGTCATCAGTCAACGGGAGGGTGTCCTGCTCCTGAAATCTGCTCCTGCATTCACCCCAGTCAACGGGAGGGTGTCCTGCTCCTGAAATATGCTCCTGTATTCACCCCAGTCATCAGTCAACGGGAGGGTGTCCTGCTCCTGAAATCTGCTCCTGCATTCACCTCAGTCAACGGGAGGGTGTCCTGCTCCTGAAATCTGCTCCTGCATTCACCTCAGTCAACGGGAGGGTGTCCTGCTCCTGAAATCTGCTCCTGCATTCACCTCAGTCATCAGTCAACGGGAGGGTGTCCTGCTCCTGAAATATGCTCCTGCATTCACCTCAGTCATCAGTCAACGGGAGGGTGTCCTGCTCCTGAAATCTGCTCCTGCATTCACCCCAGTCATCAGAAACAGAGCATTGGGGATAGGTGCACTTCTGACATCAATGTGAGCTCAATTACAATGATAATTTATTATGGTCAATTTCAGAAAATGTTATATAACATGATGGAATGTTTTGCCTTTTGTGGTAGGTTTTGTGGTTTTTGACACTCATATGTAGGTGTCATAACCAGCCATAAAATAACTACCGTGGTGAGACCTCTCATCGGGCTGAAGGTCTTGGCTGAGACCTCTCATCAGGCTGAAGGTCTTGGCTGAGACCTCTCATCGGGCTGACTGTCTTGGCTGAGACCTCTCATTAGGCTGAATGTCTTGGCTGAGACCTCTCATTAGGCTGAATGTCTTGGCTGAGACTTCTCATCAGGGGGAATGTCTTGGCTGAGACCTCTCATCGGGCTGAATGTCTTGGCTGAGACCTCTCATCGGGCTGAATGTCTTGGCTGAGACTTCTCATCAGGCTGAATGTCTTGGCTGAGACCTCTCATTAGGCTGACTGTCTTGGCTGAGACCGCTCATTAGGCTGACTGTCTTGGGTGAGACCTATCATCGGGCTGAATGTCTTGGCTGAGACTTCTCATCAGGCTGAATGTCTTGGCTGAGACCTCTCATCAGGCTGAATGTCTTGGCTGAGACCTATCATCGGGCTGAAGGTCTTGGCTGAGACCTCTCATCGGGCTGAAGGTCTTGGCTGAGACCTCTCATCGGGCTGAAGGTCTTGGGTGAGACCTCTCATCGGGCTGAAGGTCTTGGCTGAGACCTCTCATCGGGCTGAATGTCTTGGCTGAGACCTATCATTAGGCTTACTGTCTGGGAGACAGGTGTAATGACAGACAAGGCAGAGAGACATGTGTAATGACAGACAAGACAGAGAGACAGGTGTAATGACAAACAGAGAGACAGGTGTAATGACAGACAGAGGGACAGGTGTAATGACAGACAGAGAGACATGTGTAATGACAGACAGAGAGACAGGTGTAATGACAGACAGAGAAACAGGTGTAATGACAGACAGAGAGACATGTGTAATGACAGACAGAGGGACAGGTGTAATGACAGACAGAGAGACATGTGTAATGACAGACAGAGAGACAGGTGTAATGACAGACAGAGAAACAGGTGTAATGACAGCCAAGACAGCTGATATGGGTTATGTCCTATATGGCTCCCTATTCCCTATATAGTGCACTACTATTCACCATGGCCCACAGGGCAGATATCGTATTAACCCTGGCCACCACATCACAATACAGCACTGTGGAGAAAGTTCACGGCCTACAACCCACAACAACCTCCCCTTCAGACTAGATATCAACAAGCCAATCGACGTCAAGTAGCTGAGACAATAGTCTATTCTCCAGTATTCACGACTTAGTGTGTAATAAGTGTTGATATCGTGGGAAGCGTCCTTGTCTTTGTTATGGCTGACCATGGAACCTCCGAGGTGTTCTAGAACCTCCAGGACTAAACAATGGCAGGAAATGACCAGGGAGGAGGCAGAGCGGATTCCTCCGAACGCTGCTTCCTGATTGGCTGTCAGCATTAAGAATTACCCAGATCCAGGTCCTCTGGGAAATCTGGAATGTGTGTGTGTGTGTGTGTGTGTGTGTGTGTGTGTGTGTGTGTGTGTGTGTGTGTGTGTGTGTGTGTGTGTGTGTGTGTGTGTGTGTGTGTGTGTGTGTGTGTGTGTGTGTGTGTGTGTGTGTGTGATGCATGCTACAAGGATGTTCCTGCTCAGTTCAGATTAATTACATTCAAGGTTCTGTACAGTTTCAGGAACAACTAAAATAAAGACCATGAACTTGATCAAGACTTTTGAAAGTGACAGATACAATCAATCACCTGCATAGTATACACACCCTGCATATATACACATTATATACACCCTGCAAATATACACACTATATACACATTATATACACCCTGCATATATACACATTATATACACATTATTTAGACATTATACACACCCTGCATATATACACACTATATACACATTATATACACCCTGCATATATACACACTATATACACATTATATACACCCTGCATATATACACACTATATACACATTATACACACCCTGCATATATACACATTATATACACCCTGTATATATACACATCATATCTATCTCTCTTCTCTGTATACATCAATGATGTCGCTCTTGCTGCTGGTGAGTCTCTGATCCACCTCTACGCAGACGACACCATTCTGTATACTTCTGGCCCTTCTTTTGACACTGTGTTAACAACCCTCCAGGCGAGCTTCAATGCCATACAACTCTCCTTCCGTGGCCTCCAACTGCTCTTAAATACAAGTAAAACTAAATGCATGCTCTTCAACCGATCGCTGCCTGCACCTGCCCGCCTGTCCAACATCACTACTCTGGACGGCTCTGACTTAGAATATGTTGACAACTACAAATACCTAGGTGTCTGGTTAGACTGTAAACTCTCCTTCCAGACTCACATCAAACATCTCCAATCCAAAGTTAAATCTAGAATTGGCTTCCTATTCCGCAACAAAGCATCCTTCACTCATGCTGCCAAACATACCCTTGTAAAACTGACCATCCTACCAATCCTTGACTTCGGTGATGTCATTTACAAAATAGCCTCCAAAACCCTACTCAATAAATTGGATGCAGTCTATCACAGTGCCATCCGTTTTGTCACCAAAGCCCCATATACTACCCACCACTGCGACCTGTACACTCTCGTTGGCTGGCCCTCGCTTCATACTCGTCGCCAAACCCACTGGCTCCAGGTCATCTACAAGACCCTGCTAGGTAAAGTCCCCCCTTATCTCAGCTCGCTGGTCACCATAGCAGCACCTACCTGTAGCACGCGCTCCAGCAGGTATATCTCTCTGGTCACCCCCAAAACCAATTCTTCCTTTGGCCGCCTCTCCTTCCAGTTCTCTGCTGCCAATGACTGGAACGAACTACAAAAATCTCTGAAACTGGAAACACATATCTCCCTCACTAGCTTTAAGCACCAGCTGTCAGAGCAGCTCATAGATTACTGCACCTGTACATAGCCCATCTATAATTTAGCCCAAACAACTACCTCTCCCCCTACTGTATTTATTTATTTATTTTGCTCCTTTGCACCCCATTATTTCTATCTCTACTTTGCACTTTCTTCCACTGCAAACCAACCATTCCAGTGTTTTTTTACTTGCTATATTGTATTTACTTCGCCACCATGGCCTTTTTTATATTTTTATTTATTTATATATATATTTTGTTTGCCTTCACCTCCCTTATCTCACCTCACTTGCTCACATTGTATATAGACTTATTTTTCTATTGTATTATTGACTGTATGTTTGTTTTACTCCATGTGTAACTATGTGTTGTTGTTTGTATCGCACTGCTTTATTTTTATCTTGGCCAGGTCGCAGTTGTAAATGAGAACGTGTTCTCAACTTGCCTACCTGGTTAAATAAAGGTTAAATAAAAAAAAAAAGATCCTTTGCTGTTTTTCTGGGTTTGATTTGCACTTTTAGCAAAATAGTACGTTCATCTCTAGGAGACAGAACACGTCTCTTTCCTGAGTGGTATGACGGCTGCGTGGTCCCATGGTGTTTATACTTGCGTACTATTGTTTGTACAGATGAACGTGGTACCTTCAGGCGTTTGGAAATTACTCCCAAGGATGAACCAGACTTGTGGAGATCTACAATTATTTTTCTGAGGTCTTGGCTGATTTCTTTTGATTTTCCCATGATGTCAAGCAAAGAGGCACTGAGTTTAAAGGTAGGCCTTGAAATACATCCACAGGTACACCTCCAATTGACTCAAATTATGTCAATTAGCCTATTAGAAGCTTCTAAAGCCATGACATCATTTTCTGGAATTTTCCAAGCTGTTTAAAGGCACAGTCAACTTAGTGTATGTAAACTTCTGACCCACTGGAATTGTGATACAGTGAATTATAAGTGAAATAATCTGTCTGTAAACAATTGTTGGAAAAATTACTTGTGTCATGCACAAAGTAGATGTCCTAACCGACTTGCCAAAACTATAGTTTGTTAACAAGAAATTTGTGAAGTGGTTGAAAAACTAGTTTTAATGACTCCAACCTAAGTGTATGTAAACTTCTGACTTCAACTGTAACCTCATTATTGTTATTCTTATTGTAACTTTTTTATTTTACTTTTTATTTTTGTCTACTTTGTCTACTAAATATTTTCTAAACTCTTCTCGTAAGCATTTCACGGTAAAAGTCTACACGTGTTGTAATTCGGCATGAGACAAATAAAGTTTGATTTGAAAGATAAATTATTTCATCATTTTAATTACTTTATTGGTTAAATATTTGGGGAAGCCTGTCTTCCTTTGGCATCCATGAATACACACCACTGCTAATGATATTGATACCGTATTTGTCGCAATCCCTTTAAAAACTCCTTTAAAATAAACACAACACATACACACAATTCACTATGTGGTTGGTTCCTTGAACTGCTTTCTGACGAGGGAGAGTGATTGGTCAACGAGACCAAATTTGGAGTTTGTCTTTTTTCAGCTGCAGTTTTACCGAAACGTGAACTGTCCTGTGACAAATGTTTTTCTCAGTACAAGTGGCAGGAAGGGTAAACCCGCGGGCGCCTTCATTAGTGTATTTTTTAGGCAGACGTTTGGAGAGTGTCTAGTGGATGAAAGGAGAAAGAGAATACCGGATGTTTTTTTCCAGATCAAATGGATGATAATGGAATTTATTTTTGGAAGTTAACGTATTTTACTAACAGAAAATGAGAGGGAACCTAACAATAAGTTATGAATAATATCCAAACTGTAACGATGTGTTGATCATTCCCAAATCTGCATTGTTTTTCTTAATATGGTATTTTCCATTGATCTGCAAACCAAACGGAAACTCGATCATTCGATCATATTTCTTATATAAATGCATTTATTGTGTTGTTGTATGTGTCGAACTGCTTTGCTTTATCTTGGCCAGGTCGCAATTGTAAATGAGAACTTGTTCTCAATTTGCCTACCTGGTTAAATAAAGGTGAAATAAATATATACACATTATATACCCCCTGCATATATACACATTATATACACATTAAACACACCCTGCATATATACACATTATATACACATTAAACACACCCTGCATATATACACATTATATACCCCCTGCATATATACACATTATATACACATTAAACACACCCTGCATATATACACATTATATACCCCCTGCATATATACACATTATATACACATTAAACACACCCTGCATATATACACATTATATACCCCCTGCATATATACACATTATATACACATTAAACACACCCTGCATATATACACATTATATACACATTAAACACACCCTGCATATATACACATTATATACCCCCTGCATATATACACATTATATACACATTAAACACACCCTGCATATATACACATTATACCCCTGCATATATACACATTATATACACATTAAACACACCCTGCATATATACACATTATATACCCCCTGCATATATACACATTATATACACATTAAACACACCCTGCATATATACACATTATATACCCCCTGCATATATACACATTATATACACATTAAACACACCCTGCATATATACACATTATATACCCCTGCATATATACACATTATATACACATTAAACACACCCTGCATATATACACATTATATACCCCCTGCATATATACACATTATATACACATTAAACACACCCTGCATATATACACATTATATACACCCTGTATATATACACATTATATACACACTGTATATATACACATTATATACACATTATATATACACATTATATACACACAGTATATATACACATTATATACACATTATATATACACATTATATACACACAGTATATACACACATTATATACACACATTATATACCATCTGATATACACCCTGTATATATAACACATGATATACACCCTGCCATATATACACATTATATACACACCTGTATATATACACATTATATACCCCTGATATATACACATTATACACCCTGTATATATACACTATATACACCGCATATATACACATTATATACACCCTGTATATATACCACATTATATACCACCCTGTATATATACACATTATATACACCCTGTATATATACACATGATATACAACCCTGCATATATACACATTATATACACACATTATATATACACATTATATACACCCTGCATATATACACATTATATACACCCTGCATATATACACATGATATACACCCTGTATATATACACATGATATACACCCTGCATATATACACATTATATACACCCTGTATATATACACATTATATACACCCTGTATATATACACATTATATACACCCTGTATATATACACATGATATACACCCTGCATATATACACATTATATACACCCTGTATATATACACATTATATACACCCTGTATATATACACATTATATACACCCTGTATATATACACATGATATACACCCTGCATATATACACATTATATACACATTATATACACCCTGCATATATACACATTATATACACCCTGCATATATACACATTATATACACCCTGCATATATACACATTATATACACCCTGCATATATACACATTATATACACCCTGCATATATACACATTATATACACCATGCATATATACACATTATATACACCATGCATGTATATACACCCTCCATATATATATACATTATATACACAGTATAAACACCCTGCATATATAAACATTATATACACCCTGCATATATACATATTATATACACCCTGTATATATACACAATATACACAATATATACACCCTGCATATATACACACTATATACACCCTGCATATATACACACAATATACACAATATATACACCCTGCATATATACACACTATATACACATTATATACACCCTGCATATATACACACTATATACACCCTGCATATATACACATTATATACACATTATATACACCCTGCATATATACACACTATATACACATGATATAAACCCTGCATATATACACACTATATACACATTATATACACCCTGCATATATACACATTATATACACCCTGCATATATACACATTATATACACATTATATACACCCTGCATATATACACATTATATACACCCTGCATATATACACAATATATACACCCTGCATATATACACATTATATACACATTTATATACACCCTGCTATATACACATTATATACCCCTCATATATCACATTATATACACATTATATACACCCTGCATATATACACATTATATACACCCTGCATATATGCACATTATATACACATTATATACACCCTGCATATATACACAATATATACACCCTGCATATTAACACATAATACCCTGCATATATACACAATATACACCCTGCATATATACACATTATATACACCCTGCATATATACACAGTATAAACACCCTGCATATATAAACATTATATACACCCTGAATATGTACAAATTATATACACCCTGAATATATACACACTATATACACATTATATACACCTTGCATATATACACATTATATACACCCTGCATATATACACAATATACACAGATTATTTACACCCTGCATGTCGATCTGTCTCAGTCAGAGCTGTCTCAGTGAGATGTGTTCTACAGGACTCAGGACAGTGAGATGTGTTCTACAGGACTCAGGGCAGTGAGATGTGTTCTACAGGACTCAGGACAGTGAGATGTGTTCTACAGGACTCAGGACAGTGAGATGTGTTCTACAGGACTCAGGACAGTGAGATGTGTTCTACAGGACTCAGGGCAGTGAGATGTGTTCTACAGGACTCAGGACAGTGAGATGTTTTCTACAGGACTCAGGGCAGTGAGATGTGTTCTACAGGACTCAGGACAGTGAGATGTGTTCTACAGGACTCAGGACAGTGAGATGTGTTCTACAGGACTACTGATAGTGAGATGTGTTCTACAGGACTACTGATAGTGAGATGTGTTCTACAGGACTCAGGACAGTGAGATGTGTTCTACAGGACTCAGGACAGTGAGATGTGTTCTACAGGACTCAGGGCAGTGAGATGTGTTCTACAGGACTCAGGACAGTGAGATGTGTTCTACAGGACTCAGGACAGTGAGATGTGTTCTACAGGACTCAGGACAGTGAGATGTGTTCTACAGGACTATGATAGTGAGATGTGTTCTACAGGACTCAGGACAGTGAGATGTGTTCTACAGGACTCAGGACAGTGAGATGTGTCTACAGGACTCAGGACAGTGAATGTGTTCTACAGGCTCAGGACAGTGAGATGTGTTCTACAGGACTCAGGGCAGTGAGATGTGTTCTACAGGACTCAGACAGTGAGCTGTGTTCTACAGGACTCAGGACAGTGAGATGTTTTCTCAGGACTCAGGGCAGTGAGATGTGTTCTACAGGACTCAGGACAGTGAGATGTGTTCTACAGGACTCAGGACAGTGAGATGTGTTCTACAGGACTCAGGACAGTGAGATGTGTTTCTACAGGCTCAGACAGTGAGCTGTGTTCTACAGGACTCAGGACAGTGAGATGTGTTTTACAGGACTCAGGGCAGTGAGATGTGTTCTACAGGACTACTGATAGTGAGATGTGTTCTACAGGACTACTGATAGTGAGATGTGTTCTACAGGACTACTGATAGTGAGATGTGTTCTACAGGACTCAGGACAGTGAGATGTGTTCTACAGGACTACTGATAGTGAGATGTGTTCTACAGGACTCAGGACAGTGAGATGTGTTCTACAGGACTCAGGACAGTGAGATGTGTTCTACAGGACTCAGGACAGTGAGATGTGTTCTACAGGACTCAGGACAGTGAGATGTGTTCTACAGGACTCAGGACAGTGAGATGTGTTTTACAGGACTCAGGGCAGTGAGATGTGTTCTACAGGACTCAGGGCAGTGAGATGTGTTCTACAGGACTACTGATAGTGAGATGTGTTCTACAGGACTCAGGGCAGTGAGATGTGTTCTACAGGACTCAGGGCAGTGAGATGTGTTCTACAGGACTCAGGACAGTGAGCTGTGTTCTACAGGACTACTGATAGTGAGATGTGTTCTACAGGACTCAGGACAGTGAGATGTGTTCTACAGGACTACTGATAGTGAGATGTGTTCTACAGGACTACTGATAGTGAGATGTGTTCTACAGGACTACTGACAGTGAGATGTGTTCTACAGGACTCAGGACAGTGAGATGTGTTCTACAGGACTCAGGACAGTGAGATGTGTTCTACAGGACTCAGGACAGTGAGATGTGTTCTACAGGACTCAGGACAGTGAGATGTGTTCTACAGGACTACTGATAGTGAGATGTGTTCTACAGGACTACTGATAGTGAGATGTGTTCTACAGGACTCAGGACAGTGAGATGTGTTCTACAGGACTCAGGACAGTGAGATGTGTTCTACAGGACTACTGATAGTGAGATGTGTTCTACAGGACTCAGGACAGTGAGATGTGTTCTACAGGACTCAGGACAGTGAGATGTGTTCTACAGGACTCAGGACAGTGAGATGTGTTCTACAGGACTCAGGACAGTGAGATGTGTTCTACAGGACTCAGGACAGTGAGATGTGTTCTACAGGACTCAGGGCAGTGAGATGTGTTCTACAGGACTCAGGACAGTGAGATGTGTTCTACAGGACTCAGGACAGTGAGATGTGTTCTACAGGACTCAGGACAGTGAGATGTGTTCTACAGGACTCAGAGCAGTGAGATGTGTTCTACAGGACTCAGAGCAGTGAGATGTGTTCTACAGGACTCAGGACAGTGAGATGTGTTCTACAGGACTACTGATAGTGAGATGTGTTCTACAGGACTCAGGGCAGTGAGATGTGTTCTACAGGACTCAGGACAGTGAGATGTTTTCTACAGGACTCAGGGCAGTGAGATGTGTTCTACAGGACTCAGGACAGTGAGATGTGTTCTACAGGACTCAGGGCAGTGAGATGTGTTCTACAGGACTCAGGGCAGTGAGATGTGTTCTACAGGACTCAGGACAGTGAGATGTGTTCTACAGGACAGTGAGATGTGTTCTACAGACTCGGACAGTGAGATGTGTTCTACAGACTCAGACAGTGAGATGTGTTCTACAGGACTACTGGATAGTGAGATGTGTTCTACAGGACTCAGGACAGTGAGATGTGTTCTACAGGACTCAGGACAGTGAGATGTGTTCTACAGGACTCAGGACAGTGAGATGTGTTCTACAGGACTACTGATAGTGAGATGTGTTCTACAGGACTCAGGACAGTGAGATGTGTTCTACAGGACTCAGGACAGTGAGATGTGTTCTACAGGACTCAGGACAGTGAGATGTGTTCTACAGGACTCAGGACAGTGAGATGTGTTCTACAGGACTCAGGGCAGTGAATGTGTTTACAGGACTCGGACAGTGAGATGTGTTCTACAGGACTCAGGACAGTGAGCTGTGTTCTACAGGACTCAGGACAGTGAGATGTGTTCTACAGGACTCAGGACAGTGAGATGTGTTCTACAGGACTCAGGACAGTGAGATGTGTTCTACAGGACTCAGAGCAGTGAGCTGTGTTCTACAGGACTACTGACAGTGAGATGTGTTCTACAGGACTACTGATAGTGAGATGTGTTCTACAGGACTACTGATAGTGAGATGTGTTCTACAGGACTCAGGACAGTGAGATGTGTTCTACAGGACTCAGGACAGTGAGATGTGTTCTACGGACTCAGGACAGTGAGATGTTTTTCTACAGACGTCAGGACTAGACAGTGAGATGTGTTCTACAGGACTCAGGACAGTGAGATGTGTTCTACAGGACTCAGGACAGTGAGATGTGTTATACAGGACTCAGGACTGTGAGATGTGTTATACAGGACTCAGGACAGTGAGATGTGTTATACAGGACTCAGGACTGTGAGATGTGTTATACAGGACTACTGATAGTGAGATGTGTTCTACAGGACTCAGGACAGTGAGATGTGTTCTACAGGACTCAGGACAGTGAGATGTGTTATACAGGACTCAGGACTGTGAGATGTGTTATACAGGACTCAGGGCAGTGAGATGTGTTCTACAGGACTCAGGACATGAGATGTGTTCTACAGGACTCAGGACATGTGAGATTGTTCTACAGGACTCAGGACAGTGAGATGTGTTCTACAGGACTCAGGACAGTGAGATGTGTTCTACAGGACTCAGGACAGTGAGATGTGTTCTACAGGACTCAGGACAGTGAGATGTGTTCTACAGGACTCAGGACAGTGAGATGTGTTCTACAGGACTCAGGACAGTGAGATGTGTTCTACAGGACTACTGATAGTGAGATGTGTTCTACAGGACTCAGGACAGTGAGATGTGTTCTACAGGACTCAGGACAGTGAGATGTGTTCTACAGGACTCAGGACAGTGAGATGTGTTCTACAGGACTCAGGACAGTGAGATGTGTTCTACAGGACTCAGGGCAGTGAGATGTGTTCTACAGGACTCAGGACAGTGAGCTGTGTTCTACAGGACTCAGGACAGTGAGATGTGTTCTACAGGACTCAGGACAGTGAGATGTGTTCTACAGGACTCAGGACGTGAAGTTGTTCTACAGGACTCAGGACAGGTGAGATGTGTTCTACAGGACTCAGGACAGTGAGATGTGTTTCTACAGGACTACTGTAGTGAGATGTGTTTCTACAGGACTACTGATAGTGAGATGTGTTCTACAGACTCAGGACAGTGAGATGTGTTCTACAGGACTCAGGACAGTGAGATGTGTTCTACAGGACTCAGGGCAGTGAGATGTTGTTCTACAGGAACTCAGGACAGTGAGATGTGTTCTACAGGACTCAGGACAGTGAGATGTGTTCTACAGGACTCAGGACAGTGGATGTGTTTCTACAGGACTCAGAGCAGTGAGATGTGTTCTACAGGACTCAGGCAGTGAGATGTGTTCTACGACTAGGACGTGAGATGTGTTTACAGGACTACTGATAGTGAGATGTGTTCTACAGGACTCAGGCAGTGAGATGTGTTCTACAGGACTCAGGACAGTGAGATGTTTTCTACAGGCTCGGGCAGTGAGTGTGTTCTACAGGACTCAGGACAGTGAGATGTGTTCTACAGGACTCAGGCAGTGAGATGTGTTCTACAGGACTCGGGCAGTGAATGTGTTCTACAGGACTCAGGACAGTGAGATGTGTTTCTACAGGACAGGGAGATGTGTTCTACAGGACTCAGACAGTGAGATGTGTTCTACAGGACTCAGGACGTGAATGTGTTCTACAGGACTACTGATAGTGAGATGTGTTCTACAGGACTACTGATAGTGAGATGTGTTCTACAGGACTACTGATAGTGAGATGTGTTCTACAGGACTACTGATAGTGAGATGTGTTCTACAGGACTCAGGACAGTGAGATGTGTTCTACAGGACTCAGGACAGTGAGTGTGTTTTACAGGCTCAGGCAGTGAGATGTGTTCTACAGGACTCAGGGCAGTGAGATGTGTTCTACAGGACTACTGATAGTGAGATGTGTTCTACAGGACTCAGGGCAGTGAGATGTGTTCTACAGGACTCAGGACAGTGAGATGTGTTCTACAGGACTACTGATAGTGAGATGTGTTCTACAGGACTCAGGACAGTGAGATGTGTTCTACAGGACTACTGATAGTGAGATGTGTTCTACAGGACTCAGGACAGTGAGATTGTTTCTACAGGACTACATGATAGTGAGATGTGTTCTACAGGACTACTGACAGTGAGATGTGTTCTACAGGACTCAGGACAGTGAGATGTGTTCTACAGGACTCAGGACAGTGAGATGTGTTTCTACAGGACTCAGGACAGTGAGATGTGTTCTACAGGACTCAGGACGTGAGATGTGTTCTACAGGACTACTGATAGTGAGATGTGTTCACAGGACTATGATAGTGAGATGTGTTCTACAGGACGACTGATAGTGAGATGTTTGTCTACAGGCTCAGGACAGTGAGATGTGTTCTACAGGACTCAGGACAGTGAGATGTGTTCTACAGACTCAGGCAGTGAGATGTGTTTCTACAGGACTCAGGACAGTGAGATGTGTTCTACAGGACTCAGGACAGTGAGATGTGTTTCTACAGGACTCAGGACAGTGAGATGTGTTCTACAGGACTCAGAGCAGTGAGATGTGTTCTACAGGACTAGAGCAGTGAATGTGTTCTACAGAACTCAGACGGATGTGTTCTACAGGACTACTGAAGTGATGTGTTCTACAGGACTCAGGGCGAGTGAGATGTGTTCTACAGGACTCGGACAGTGAGATGTTTTCTACAGGACTCAGGGCAGTGAGATGGTGTTCTACAGGACTCAGGACAGTGAGATGTGTTCTACAGGACTCAGGGCAGTGAGATGTGTTCTACAGGACTCAGGGCAGTGAGATGTGTTCTACAGGACTCAGGACAGTGAGATGTGTTCTACAGGACAGTGAGATGTGTTCTACAGGACTCAGGACAGTGAGATGTGTTCTACAGGACTCAGGACAGTGAGATGTGTTCTACAGGACTACTGATAGTGAGATGTGTTCTACAGGACTCAGGACAGTGAGATGTGTTCTACAGGACTCAGGACAGTGAGATGTGTTCTACAGGACTCAGGACAGTGAGATGTGTTCTACAGGACTACTGATAGTGAGATGTGTTCTACAGGACTCAGGACAGTGAGATGTGTTCTACAGGACTCAGGACAGTGAGATGTGTTCTCAGGACTCAACAGTGAGATTGTTCTACAGGACTCAGGACAGTGAGATGTGTTCTACAGGACTCAGGGCAGTGAGATGGGTTTCTACAGGACTCAGGACAGTGAGATGTTTCTACAGGACTCAGGACAGTGAGCTGTTTCTACAGGACTCAGGAGTGAGATGTGTTCTACAGGACTCAGGACAGTGAGATGTGTTCTACAGGACTCAGGACAGTGAGATGTGTTCTACAGGACTCAGAGCAGTGAGCTGTGTTCTACAGGACTACTGACAGTGAGATGTGTTCTACAGGACTACTGACAGTGAGATGTGTTCTACAGGACTCAGGGCAGTGAGCTGTGTTCTACAGGACTACTGACAGTGAGATGTGTTCTACAGGACTACTGACAGTGAGATGTGTTCTACAGGACTACTGATAGTGAGATGTGTTCTACAGGACTCAGGACAGTGAATGTGTTCTACAGGACTCAGGACAGTGAGATGTGTTCTACAGGACTCAGAGCAGTGAGATGTGTTTCTACCAGGACTCAGAGCAGTGAGATGTGTTCTACAGGACTCAGGACAGTGAGATGTGTTCTACAGGACTACTGATAGTGAGATGTGTTCTACAGGACTCAGGGCAGTGAGATGTGTTCTACAGGACTCAGGACAGTGAGATGTTTTCTACAGGACTCAGGGCAGTGAGATGTGTTCTACAGACTCGGACAGTGAGATGTGTTCTACGGACTCAGGCAGTGAGATGTGTTCTACAGGACTCAGGGCAGTGAGATGTGTTCTACAGGACTCAGGACAGTGAGATGTGTTATACGGACAGTAGATGTGTTCTACAGGACTCAGGACAGTGAGATGTGTTCTACAGGACTCAGGACAGTGATGTGTGTTCTACAGGACTACTGATAGTGAGATTGTTCACAGGACTGAGACAGTGAGATGTGTTCTACAGGACTCAGGACGTGAGACTGTGTTCTACAGGACTCGGACGTGAGATGTGTTCTACAGGACTACTGATAGTGAGATGTGTTCTACAGGACTCAGGACAGTGAGATGTGTTCTACAGGACTCAGGACAGTGAGATGGTGTTCTACAGGACTCAGGGACAGTGAGATGTGTTTCTACAGGACTCAGGACAGTGAGATGTGTTCTACAGGACTCAGCGGATGGATGTGTTCTACAGGACTCAGGACAGTGAGATGTGTTCTACAGGACTCAGGACAGTGAGCTTGTGTTCTACAGGACTCAGGACAGTGAGATGTGTGTTCTACAGGACTCAGGACAGTGAGATGTGTTCTACAGGACTCAGGACCAGTGAGCTGTGTTCTACAAGGACTCAGAGCAGTGAGCTGTTTTCTATCAGGACTACTGACAGTGAGATGTGTTTCTAAC